>NC_134360.1:38710716-38788216 GCF_048569485.1 Anomaloglossus baeobatrachus
TCCAATCGTTCGCCAAATAAACGGTCGCCATAAAAAGGCAGACCAGTTAAGAACCTTTTGGAAGCCGAGTTTGCTTTCCATTCGCGCAGCCACATGGCCCTGCGGACTGCCACGGAGTTAGCGGATGCTACAGCCGTTCGGCTAGCGGAGTCCAGGACGGCGTTCATGGCGTAGGAGGAAAAGGCAGACGCCTGGGAAGTCAAAGACGAAACATGCGGAGCAGAATTCCATGTGACAGCATTAATCTCAGCCAGACAAGCCGAGATCGCTTGGAGAGCCCACACAGCGGCAAAGGCCGGGGCGAAAGACGCGCCCGTGGCCTCATAGATTGACTTCACGAAGAGCTCTATCTGTCTGTCAGTGGCATCCTTCAGGGATGAGCCATCTGCAACAGACACAACGGATCTAGCAGCCAATTTGGAGACTGGCGAATCCACCTTGGGAGAGTGAGACCAGCCCTTAACAACTTCAGATGGAAAGGGATAACGCGTGTCAGTATGCCTTTTAGCAAAGCGCTTGTCCGGGACCGCCCTGGGCTTCTGGACAGCATCCCTGAAGTTAGAGTGATCAAAAAACGTATTTCGCGTACGTTTGGGGAACCGAAACTGGTGTTTCTCCTGCTGCGAAGCCGACTCCTCCACAGGAGGAGGCGGGGGAGAGAGATCCAACACCTGGTTGATGGATGAGATAAGATCATTTACTAAGGCATCCCCCTCAGGTGTATCAAGGTTAAGGGCGAAGTCAGGGTCAGAGCCCTGAGCTCCCACATCCGCCTCGTCTTCCTGAGAGTCCTCCGAGCAGCGTGAGGAAGACGGGGAAGAGTCCCAGCGAGACCGCTTTGCCGGTCTGGGACTGCGGTCCGGGCAGGAGTCCTCCGCCTGAGACCTAGGGGCCAACCTAGGAGCGCGCTGCGGCGCGGACCGAGAGGGGCCTGGAGGAGACAAGCTAACAGGAACCGGGGCCTGTGAAGGGACCGGTCTGGATTGCAATGCCTCCAGGAGCCTAGAAGACCATTTGTCCAAAGACTGTGCCATGGATTGAGAAAGGGACTGAGAGAGTTTCTCAGCAAAAGAGGCCAGCCCCTGTGACTCTGTCCCTGCATGTTCAGGGGGAGCAGGGGGGTCTACCTGAGCCAAGGGGCCCACCAGTGCCCGAGGCTCCGGCTGAGCAAGCGTGGCAGGAGTTGAACACTGCTCACAGTGAGGGTACGTGGATCCCGCAGGCAACATAGCCCCACAAGAGGTACAGGCTGCGAAAAAAACCTGTGCCTTAGTAGCTTTGCTCCTTGTGGACGACATGCTGTTGTCTCCTAGGAGAGTGACCAACTGAGGGTATATAGGGACCAAGGTATACGGACTGACCGAACAGATATATATATATATCTATTGAATAAACATATATATCTGTATCTATACCGGCACCCCAGGGGGGCCAGCACCGGGTGACCGGTGTGGCTTACCGACCGCTAACGAGCGGAGTGTGTCCTCCAGATTCCCTGCCTTGGATCCCCCGGAGCTGCTGAGCTGTTCACTGAGAAGCATCCACCGGCAGAATGCCAGAAAATGGCCGCCGGAGCTCTCAGGGGAGGAGTGGAGCCGGGGGCGGCGCCAGCCAAGGGCGGGAATCTGGGGTCCCCACAGTGGTCAGTGAGGGGGGAGGAAGACATGCAGGATGCTCCAGCCCTCACCTCCGATGTCATGCCGGAGAACCCGCCCTTACCCCTGACAGGCAGGCCCGGGGGCGGGATTTTTGTGACTAGGCCCCGGTGAAGCCGGGGACTAAATTTGAGGCCGCGGCCGACAAGCAGGCACGGTCGGCGCGGAAGTCCACCGGCCTTCTCAGTTCTAAAAGTACCGCGGCTCCCGGGAAGAAGGTGCGCTCTCTGTACGATCCCCGACAGGGATACAGAGTACCTTTAAGTTGCAGGGCCCGGTCCCTGGGGTTGAAGAGGCTCCGGTCCGGCAGGTTCCCTCAGGGGCTGCGGATGGAGCACGGTCCCAGTAAATGGAAGACCGCTCAGGATCCCACTTCTCCCAGAGCCGCTAAGGGATGGTGAAGGAGACGGCATGTGGCTCCAGCCTCTGTACCCGCAATGGGTACCTCAACCTTAACAACACCACCGACATAGTGGGGTGAGAAGGGAACATGCCGGGGACCCCGTGGGGGTCCTCTTTTCTTCCAACCGACATAAAAAGTCTGAGAATTCATGAGTGGATGTGTGCCTCCTTCCACACAAAGCATAAAACTGAGGAGCCGTGGTCCACGGGAAGGTGTATAGGCAGAGGGGAGGGGTTACACTTTTTAAAGTGTAATACTTTGTGTGGCCTCCAGAGGCAGAAGCTATACACCCAATTGTCTGGGTCTCCCAATGGAGCGACAAAGAAACAATGTACGAAAGCAGAATATAGAGTCACAGAGAATTGTCTGTATTGGATTTAATAGTAGCAAAAACGTCCACCATGAAAAAGTTTTAGGTCCACGCTAGAAATGAGTACATAAAAGGTACAGTAGATGTATCAGAATTTTATGACTGCCAGACAGAAGCCCTGCAAATAGCATCATACCCGCCTGCATCCAAGCTTTGCTTCTGATTAGCCGGCCTGGCGCAACATCATCTTTGAAGTGTAATGCAGGAACAATGTCACGCCAGGCCGGCTAATCAAGAGGAGGGATGTCGGCAAGTAGGTTCACGGGGCTCCCGCCCACCGGCCGTGGAATACTGATGTGGCCACTGATCCGGATTGTGAGAATTGATTTTCTCATCCCCACCAATTTTTATCCACAGCTTCTATTTGTTAATGGTAAAACAGATATTAATTGCGGTTTGGATATGAAAGCAAACTATATTAAAGAAGGGAATTTTGTTACTTACCGTAAATTCCTTTTCTTCTAGCTCCTATTGGGAGACCCAGACGATTGGGGTGTATAGCACTGCCTCCGGAGGCCACACAAAGCATTACACTAAAAAGTGTAAGGCCCCTCCCCTTCTGGGTATACACCCCCCGTGGGATCACGGGCTGCTCAGTTTTAGTGCTAAAGCAAGAAGGAGGAAAGCCAATAACTGGTTTAAACAAATTCACTCCGAAGTAACATCGGAGAACTGAAAACCATTCAACATGAACAACATGTGTACCCGAAAAACAACCAAAAAATCCCGAAGGACAACAGGGCGGGTGCTGGGTCTCCCAATAGGAGCTAGAAGAAAAGGAATTTACGGTAAGTAACAAAATTCCCTTCTTCTTCGTCGCTCCATTGGGAGACCCAGACGATTGGGACGTCCAAAAGCTGTCCCTGGGTGGGTAAAGAAATACCTCATGTTAGAGCTGCAAAGACAGCCCTCCCCTACGGGGAGGCAACTGCCGCCTGCAGGACTCTTCTACCTAGGCTGGCGTCCGCCGAAGCATAGGTATGCACCTGAAAATGTTTGGTGAAAGTGTGCAGACTCGACCAGGTAGCTGCCTGGCACACCTGTTGAGCCGTAGCCTGGTGTCGTAATGCCCAGGACGCACCCACGGCTCTGGTTGAGTGGGCCTTCAGCCCTGATGGAACCGGAAGCCCAGCAACACGGTAGGCTTCAAGAATTGGTTCTTTGATCCATCGAGCCAGGGTGGCTTTGGAAGCCTGCGACCCTTTGCGCTTACCAGCGACAAGGACAAAGAGTGCATCCGAGCGGCGTAGGGGCGCCGTGCGGGAAATGTAGATTCTGAGTGCTCTCACCAGATCTAACAAATGTAAATCCTTTTCATACCGATGAACTGGATGCGGATAAAAGGAAGGCAAGGAGATATCCTGATTAAGATGAAAAGAGGGTACCACCTTAGTGAGAAACTCCTGAATGGGGCGGAGCACTACCTTGTCCTGGTGGAACACCAGGAAGGGAGCCTTGGATGACAGCGCTGCTAGTTCAGACACTCTCCGAAGAGACGTGACCGCTACCAGAAAGGCCACTTTCTGTGAGAGTCGAGAAAGTGAAACATCCCTCAGAGGCTCGAAGGGCGGCTTCTGGAGAGCAACAAGGACCTTGTTTAGATCCCCCGGATCTAACGGCCGCTTTTACGGAGGGACGATATGACAAACCCCCTGCAGGAACGTGCGCACCTGAGAAAGTCGTGCTAGACGCTTCTGAAAAAACACGGATAGTGCCGAGACGTGCCCTTTAAGGGAGCCGAGCGACAAGCCCTTTTCCAACCCAGATTGCAGGAAGGAAAGAAAGACAGGGAACGCGAATGGCCAGGGGGAAACTCCTTGTGCAGAGCACCAGGATAAAAAAGAAATCTTCCACGTTCTGTGGTAGATCTTAGCAGAAGTGGACTTCCTAGCCTGTCTCATGGTGGCCACGACCCCTTGGGATAATCCTGAAGACGCTAGGATCCAGGACTCCATGGCCACACAGTCAGGTTCAGGGCCGCAGAATTCCGATGGAAAAACGGCCCTTGGGACAGTAAGTCTGGTCGGTCTGGTAGTGCCCACGGTCAGCCGACCGTGAGACGCCACAGATCCGGGAACCACGACCTCCTCGGCCAGTCTGGGACGACGAGGATGGCGCGGCGGCAATCGGAGCGGAGCTTGCGTAGCACTCTGGGTAACAGTGCCAGAGGTGGAAACACATAGGGTAGCTGTAACTGCGACCAATCCTGAACTAAGGCGCCTGCCGCCAGAGCTCTTTGCTCGTGAGACCGCGCCATGAAAATCGGGACCTTGTTGTTGTGCCGAGACGCCATTAGGTCGACGTCCGGCATCCCCCAGCGGCTACAGCTTTCCTGACACCCTTCTGGGTGCAGAGGCCATTCCCCTGCGTCAATGCCCTGGCGACTGAGGAAGTCTGCTTCCCAATTTTCTACGCCCGGGATGTGAACTGCGGATATGGTGGATGCTCTGTCTTCCACCCCCATCAGAATCCGCCGGATCGCCTGGTAGGCTTGGCGATGCGTGTTCCGCCTTGGTGGGTGATGTATGCCACCGCTGTGGAATTGTCCGACTGAATTCGGATCTGTTTTCCTTCCAGCCACTGCTGGACGGCTTGCAGGGCAAGATACACTGCCCAGATTTCCAGAACATTGATCTGAAGGATGGACTCCTCTGAAGAGAGTCCTTGACCGTCTGAGAAGGGAGACGTTCCTGTCTAGGGACGTCGACTCCCCAACCCATTGGCAAAGCATGTCCTATTGAAGTGGACGCAGATGAAAACTGCGCGAAAGTGACTGCCTCTGCATGAGGCGTCCTAAGGGGTGTGACTGACCTTGAAGGAGAGACTGCACCCCCGTCTGTAGTGAACGCTGCTTGTCCAGCGGAAGCTTCACTATCGCTGAGGGAGTGTGAAACTCCCTGCCCCGATATGTCCGTGATTGGGTCGGTGCCCGATTTAACCTTGAAAGTTGATGATCCACCCGAAACTCTGGAGAGTCTCCAGCGCCACGTTCAGGCTGTGTTGGCATGTCTCTTGAGAGGGTGCCTTGACAGGTGGATCGTCCCAGTAAGGATCACAGAGTGACCCTGAGAGTGCCAGACTGCTCCCACTGCTGCCTTGAACTTGGTGAAAACCCGTAGGGCTGTCGCCAGACCAAAGGGCAGGGCTACGAACTGAAGATACTCGTCTGCAATAACGAAACGTGGCAAACGCTGGTGCTCTGGAGCAATCGGCACGTGGGGATAAGCATCCTGATGTCTATTGATGCTAGGAAATCTCCTTGAGATATTGAGGCAATGACGGAGCGGAGGGTTTCACCCGGAACCGTCTGGCCTTCACGTGCTTGGTGAGCAGTTTTAGGTCCAGAACGGAACGGAAAGAGCCATCCTTTTTTGGCACCCCAATCAGATTGGAGGAAAAACCGTGTCTTGTTCCTGAAGAGGAACAGGGATTACCACTCCTTCTCGGGGGGGGGGGGGGTGGGAAAGTTCTGAAGAATCGAGCCGGAGGACGAGAACAGAACTCCATCCTGTACACTGGAGACACAATGTCTCTCACCCACCGGTCTGTGACCTGTGGCAGCTAAATGTCGCCAAGCGGGAGAGTCTGCCACCAACCGCGGATGCGGAGAGAGAGAGTTGAAAGTCATGAGGAGACCGCCTCGGTAGCGGTTCCTCCGGCTGCCTTCCTTGGGCGTGATTGAGCCCGACCGGAATCTGAGCCCCTCTGAGCCTTTTGAGCCCTTTTGGACGAGGACAATTGGGACCTGCCCGAGCCTGGGAAGGACCGAAACCTCGACTGTCCCTCCAGGACAGCATTAATAGGGTAAGTCGCAATGCAGACATTGCGAGGTTAAGGACACCACCTGCGGCACAGATGTACATGTGCTCAAGACCAGCTGCGCAAGACCAGCTGAAAAGCTTAGAGTGCCCATACGGCTGCGAATGCCGGAGCAACCGACCCGCTGATAGCTTCACAGACAGATTTCAACGAGAGGGCCATCTGTCTGTCAATGGCATCTTTAAGTGAAGTCCCATCTCCACTGCAACTATGGATCTAGCCGCAAGCCTGGAGGTTGGGGGATCCACCTTTGGACCCTGGGTCTAGCGCTTGACCCCGTCAGGGGGAAAGGGATAACGTGTATCCTTAATACGTTTGGAGAAACGCTTATCTGGTAAGCGTGGTGTTTCTGAACTGCTTCTCTGAAGTCAGCGTGGCCAGAAAAGTACTCAATATACGCATGAGATACTGAAAAAGGATTTCTCCTGCTGTGAAGCTGACTCCTCCACTGAAGGAGCTGGGGGAGAGATATCCAACATGCCATTGATGGACGCTATAAGATCATTCACTATGGCGTCACCATCCGGTGTATCCGGATTGAGAGCGGTGTCAGGATCAAAACCCTGATCAGCTACGTCTGCCTCATCATACAGAGAGCCCTCCAGTGATGAAGCCAAGTGCCGCACCCAGCGAGCCAGCTTAGGCTGTCTGGGACTGTGTCCGTGTCAGAGCCTTCACCCTGGAATGCCTGAGACCCCCCCCGGAGCACTGATTATGTTCCAAATGAGGGTGGCCCGGGAGCATTAATCAAGATTGCCCATGGCCTGTCTGGACTGCAAAGTCTCTATCCCAGGACAATCTATCAGCCGAAACTGCAACTCCGTCCCTGTCCCTGGACAGGGTTCACAGGTGGTTCCTTTGGCCACCTCTAGTAGAGACCCCGGCTGACCCAGTGCTACAGGGTAGCATTGCCCACAATGGGGGTCAGTGTAACCTGCCGGTGGAACAGTATCACGTGCAGTAAAAACAGCATAGAACGCCTGTGTTGCATTTTTGCTGCTGTATTCTAGCCATCTAGGAGACTATAGCCAAGAATAGCGACCGTACAGTGCAATGTATAGCATACAAGCATAAGTACAAATGAACACTTCAGCACATGCAATACAAGCAGCATAGAAAGCCTGTGCCTTGGCACCCTTGTTTTTTTGCTGCTGTTGTCCAGCCATCTAGGATAGTATATAGCCAAGAATAGCGACCGTACAGTGCAATGTATAGCATACAAGCATAAGTACAAATGAACACTACAGCACATGCAGTACAAGCAGCCTAGAAAGCCTGTGCCTTAGCACCCTTCCTTTTTTGCTGCTGTTATCTCGCCATCTAGGAGGGCATATAGCCAAAAATAGCGACCTACAGTGCAGTGTATAGCATACAGGCATAAAATACAAATGGACACTTCGGTATTTAGTGGGGTCAGCACTTCAGGTGCTGCTTACCGCCCGCCTATAACGCGGGTGTGTGGTCGCCAGAGCCCTGTGACTGGTTGCCCAGAGCTTGTCTCCGTTCCCCAGCTCGGACTGCGTGCAGGAATGGCTGCCGGCGTCCTGTGAAGAGGGGCGGGCCGTGGGCGTGCCCCAGACAAGAGCGGGAAACTGGCTTCCCACTGTGTCCAGTGAGGGGGCTGGAGAATGCAAAGCAGACTCCAGCCCTCGGCGCTGACTGTCTGTACAGCGTCCCGCCTCTCCCCTGACTGGCAGGGCTGGGGGCGGGAACGAAACGAAAACTAGGCCGCAAAGCCGGGGACTCGAGTAATAAGCGCGGCCGTCCTTGTGCACGGCCAGCGCGGAAGTCCCCGGCGCACCACAAGTCCCAGCCGCGCCACAGTGTAAAAAACACTCAGCAGCGGCCGGCGCGGCAGTTCCCAACACATAAATTCACTCAGCAAAGCTGCAGTGAATAATAGCACGAGCGCTCCGCGCTGTTGCCCCCGGCGCACAAACACTCCCAGCAATGTTGGTGTGTGTGTGCGCGCTCGCCCGGGGACACAGAGTACCTTAATGTAGCAGGGCCCTGTCCCTGACGATACTCAGCTCCATATCCAGCAGGTTCTCTGGGTCTGTGGATGGAGCCCGGTCTCAGTGCCTGGAGACCGGTAAGATCCCACTTCCCTCAGAGCCCTCAGGGGGATGGGGAAGGAAAACAGCATGTGGGCTCCAGCCTCCGTACCCGCAATGGGTACCTCAACCTTAACAAACACCCGACAAAAGTGGGGTGAGAAGGGAGCATGCTGGGGGCCCCATATGGGCCCACTTTTCTTCCAACCGACATAGTCAGCAGCTGCTGCTGACTAAAAACAGTGGAGCTATGCGTGGATGTCTGACCTCCTTCGCACAAAGCTTGAAAACTGAGCAGCCCGTGATCCCACGGGGGGTGTATACCCAGAAGGGGAGGGGCCTTACACTTTTTAGTGTAATGCTTTGTGTGGCCTCCGGAGGCAGTGCTATACACCCCAATCGTCTGGGTCTCCCAATGGAGCGACGAAGAAAAGTTAATTATACCATTAGTATACAACCCGTGGCTGCAGAGCTTCAGGGCATTCTGGGACTTGTAGTTACCCTGCAGTTTTCTACACTATAGGATCATCATCATGGTTGTCCAGAGTTAGAAATCATGGCTGCCTTCTTTTCAGGTTATATTGCAGTTAAGCTCCATTAAAGTGAATATTGCTAAGCTGCAATACAAGATACAACCTGTGGAAAGATGTGGCGCTGTTTTTTTGGAAGAAAGTAGCCACAGTTTTCTATTACGAGTAAAAAAAGTTTTGATTCCAATTTTCAGTAGTAGTAATAGTATTTAGGAACTTTCATGGTGCACACGAGTGGGGTGAAGATTGGTGATCCCTGGACACTCGGCACTCACCATGTCAACTCGGTTGCTTTTCCATAAGACTCCAACATCTGAGAATTGTTTAAACATCCCTTTCAAATTGACAATTATGATTGAAGCTAAAATGGCCTAAAATAAAGAGAAAACTTGATATTAGGCGATTGGTAATTGAGTCATTGAGCCATTTTCTTTTCACCTTAGTCATAAGTGATTGGGAAAACACCTTTGGTACCCAAGGACAATCAAAAAAATAAAATTTGTTACATAACAAGGAAGGCCACATGAAACACGCGTAGGGGTTGAAAACCCCACAATCTATATATATGATCACACAAAAATGGAAATTGCTATTTAAACATTTGCCCAACCCTATGTTACTAACAGATTTGAGCAACTGCACCACCCTGGACTGATTTACTAGTACAACCCCATAGCTATAGGGTATATTTAAGATCAAATTCAATTAGGTAATCAATGTGGAATTTTCTAGCATTTTTTAGGCAAGTGTGTCCAAAGTGGAGCAGTCCCTTTAAAGGGAACCAATCACCAGGATTTTCATATATAACCTAAAGCTAGTGCTATAGTGGTACTATCTGGCTGATTCTATACATACCTGTAGTGGTCAGCTCGGATGTTTAGGTTTTGAAATCCAAGAAAGTAAAGTTTATAAAATCATCAGTTTCTTGAGTGACAGCAGCTGAGGATCAGATAATATCTGGGGGTATTTATAGTTATCTCCTCCCCCTGTTAGAATTAGCATAAGTATTATACAATCGATTTACTTTATCACTAGCAGGAGTTGTGTGAGGCCATACCCATGTGACCAGAAGGGGCGGGGCCTCAGCCAACAAAGCTGATACCAGGAAGCAACATTTTCTGTTGGCTGAGGCCCCGCCCCTTCTGGTCACATGGGTATGACCTCACACAGGTCCTGCAAATGAAAAAGTGAATCAATTGTATAATACTTATGCTAATTCTAACAGGGGGAGGGGATAGGTATGAATACCCCCCAGATATTATCTGATCCTCAGCTGCTGTCACTCAAGAAGCTGATAATTTTATAAACTTTACTTTCTTGGATTTCAAAACCTAAACATCTGAGCTGACCACTACAAGTATGTATAGAATCAGCCTGATAGTGCCAGTATAGCACTGGCTTTAGGTTATATACAAAAATCTTTGTGATCGGCCCTTTAAGGCCACGTGCACATGTTGAGTATTTGGTAAAAACCTAAGTATTTGTCAGCCAAAACCTGGAGTGGATAAAAAAAATGCAGAAGTGGTGCACGTGTTTCTAATATATCTTTCCTGGTTTTAGTTTACACATACTGAGCGTTAAAAAACTCACCAAATACTCAATGTGACCACTGCACTGCATCTGACCACTGCATTGGACCCGTTGAAGCACAAGGAGGTGCGAAACGGCCGTCGTCCATTGGGGGCCTGCACCCGGCTCTTTCCCCACTATTTTTACCTGCACCATTTGAATAAAATAAAGCACTTTGGAATATTGGATAGATTGTGTCGTGGATTTCTCTCTTTTTGGATTGGATTTGGACTTTCTTCTACTCTGACCACGTGCACCCATGACCATTTCCTCTAAACGGATGACCTGGAACTGACCTACCCCTTCCCGGTGTAAAGGTATTGCGCGGTTGTTGCAAAACCATTTCTACGTATTGCTTGTTAATACTCAATGTGTGCACATGGCCCAATACAAATAGTTATAAGGTCTCTTCATTAGCCACACATTTCCATTATGCTCCTTGAACACGGATATGAGCTGGTTGAGCATTTACCTTTGGTAAGTCCTGGAAAAGCTCCCCAGCTCGCAATATGATGATGAAGACGACGAAAGATGCTACAGCACTGGCCACCTAGACATAGAAGATGCAAAAGACATGTAATTAAGCTGCATAGGCTTAGAAAACATGGCTGGTTTCTTCAAAGACAGCGCCACCCCAGTTCACAGGTTGAGTTTGGTAGTGCAGCTGAGCCCCATTCACCAGACACAACCATGAATGCTATTTCTGGGGAAAAAAGGAATCAGTTTTACTTTTATATCAGGTGTAGAGTATAATGTCTGGCGGCGGCCATATTGGTTGTCATCACCCAGATATAACCAGATCACTCACCTGAGTGTTTCCTCCAGTACTTTCCTGAACCAGAGACCTGGACACAGAGGCGCTAATGGCGAAACACTGGAAGAAGCTTCCAACGAAGTTACTGAAGCCAATGGCGATGAGTTCCTGTAAAACAAACCACAGGGATGTCTTGGGGACAAACCAGGATCCATATCATGTTATATTATTTGTGGTCACCCCAAAATTTGACCTGTGAAGCACCAATCTTTGTAGAATGGCTCTCAGAAGGGGCAAAGTTTGCATTAATTTTTATACAAGGGGTGGCCCCTAAATGGTTCAGAGCCTAATATGTACCACGCCTGTCCTTGGCCTACTTCCACCAATATCTACCATGTATGACGGAGATTGAGAGGAGTTGCATAGAGCGAGCTCAAGTGCTGAGCAAGCTCCGCACCAAGCATATGCTCTTTTGCCAGGTTTTTGCTTCCCATCTAAGAGCAGTATAATGTAGAGACAGAGACCCTGATTCCAATGATGTTTCACTTACTGAGCTATTTGCTGTCATTTTGATAAAATCAATGTTCTCTCTGCTGCAGATCCAGCAGTTATACAAAGCTCATGAATATGCTGGACTACCTGCTGCACGCCAAGTAGTCCTCTACTGAAAATCTGCTGATTAAACCGTGATTTTATCAAAAGTACACTAAGCAACCCAGTAAGCGACACATCACTGGAATCAGGATCTCTACCCCTACGTTATGCTGCTCTCAGATTAGGTGGCAAAAACCTGGTGACAGATTCCCTTTAAACCCCTTAGATACTGTGAAGAACAGTCACCACTACATCTAAGTGTTTTAGACTTTTGTTTTGGGGTCCAGATTTTCTATATGCGCCCCTGATTCCACCCATATCATCTTCCAAAATATGTCCCCAAATCTATGTTTAGTGACTTAACATTTCATCTACGTATAACCAACTCCCACCGGGTTTGTCTTCTGTTCTAATAAATATATGGGAGCAGAGGATTCTCCCCTTTCCAGTAGCTTCATCCCCACATAATTATTCACCCCCTATTGCCATCTATAGCCCCCATCAACTTCTACGGTGTGTTAGAATTGGTAATATTGGCTCACCTGGTTACTGTCCACTTTGTAACCATGCTTGGAGGCGAACACTTTCCCCAATGAAATAGTAATGGCGTAGCCCACCACCGCAATTGTGAAGGCATTTCCAACAATATCCCCAAACAAACTGAAATCAGGTAACATCGGGGTCTTTAATCTAAAAAAAAAAGATAATATGATTCAGCGCTGATTATTTCAAGCGATCACCAATAAACAATTTCTGAACAGTAATATTATTCCATCTGTTACAGCCCAAAATTCTGCACTAAATTTATTACAAAATATAATGAACTTACTTTTTCTCTGGCATACACAGGTAAAGGATACAATTCTATTTATCTGAAGCCACCACTAGAGGGAGCTTGTAAGCTTAATAGCAGCTGTATACATTCTTGTACAGTGAGCTCCCCCTAGTGGTAACAGAAATTAATGGGCTTTTTAATATATATTTATATATTTTATTTGAACCATGATTAATGATGATATTTCTATTACTCACCCCACAGGGATGTGCCCAACACTCTCAATACCAAATTTTCTATCTAGTCCAACAGCATATGACACTCCAGTAGAGACAATTAGCTGAAAATAGTAAAATTTACTAGTTAAGAGGATGTGTGCAATTTTACACAGATTTTTTTTTAAATTGTTTATTTTCTTTTTAAATGTTAAGCTAAAGGGGTGTTTTAATTTTCTGTCTTCAGGAGCACACTTCTCCTTTACCTCTCTGCTTCCTGGTTGACAGGGGGTGGTGCGCTACTTAAAGGGAACCGATCACCAGGATTTTCGTATATAACCTAAAGCCAGTGCTATACTGGCACTATCAGGCTGATTCTATACATACCTTTTGTTGTCAGCTCGGATGTTTAGGTTTTGAAACACAAGAAAGTAAAGTTTATAAAATCATCAGCTTGTTGAGTGACATCAGCTGAGGATCAGATAATATCTGGGGGGTATTCATAGTTGTCCCCTCCCCTATTACTTACGCTAATTCTATTATAGAATCTCTTTAGTTTCTGACTAACAGAACCTCTCATGATGTCATACCATGTGACCAGAAGGGGCGGGGCCTCAGTCAACAGAAAAATGTTGCTTCCTGGTATCAGCTATGTTGGTTGAGGCCCCGCCCCTTCTGGTCACATGGGTATGACATCAGCACAGGTCCTGTTAGTCACAAACTAAATAGATTCTATAATAGAATTAGCGTAAGTAACAGGGGGAGGGGATACTATGAATACCACCCCCCCCCTAGATATTATCTGATCCTCAGCTGTCACTCAACAAGCTGATGATTTTACAAACTTTGATCTCTTGTGTTTCAAAACCTATACATCCGAGCTGACCACTACAGGTATGTGTAGAATCAGCCTGATAGTGCCAGTATAGCATTGGCTTTAGATTATATAGGAAGATCCAAGGATTCAAGGTCATTGGTAGTCTGTACACAGTGGCAGACATTTTTGGGTCAGAGCCCATAGTAAGCGGAATGTTACCACCTATCCCATCGATAGGATTAGAAAAATATGACTTCTTTCTTCCTGAAACAGTGCCACACCTGTCCACAGGTTGTGTCAGGTATTGCAACCAAGAGCTGTTTATTTCAATAGATCTGAACGGCAATACTGGACACAGCCATTAAACAGGTGTGGTGCTGTTTCGGGAAGAAAGCAGTCATGTTTCACTCTATAGAATCTGGGAAAGCTGGGTGTCAGTGTCAGGGTGAGTGGTAATGTCATATTCCTTGTCACCCAGCTTTCTCAAAAACCATATACATGAATAAATAAAAATCTAGAGAACAGGAGTTTAATATATGAAATTTACCATGATCAGTTCTATCGGAACCGGAACTAAAAGTCTGGAAATAAACTTCTCATTTAGAAATTTCAGGATCAATAGGAGGAATATGGCGATGATACTGGTGACCAATGAGCCGATGTGCGTTTCTGTGATTCTCGAGAAGATCTTAACAATGGTCTAGACACAAGGGAAGAAAAGAGAAAAATCAGTAAGATTCAATGTCATGGTCGTCTTCATTGAAGTCAAATAATGAAATCGAGAGGTCGTCTCAAAAGTATTTGTAAAAAAACGGACAGAATTATTCTCCGCAATGTAACTTACATATATTAATGACAACGGCGCAGTCTTCTGGCTCATTCTAATACCAAACAGGTATTTTAGTTGTGACACCAGCACATGCACAGCCGACGCCGTTGTGTATCCTCTTATCAGTGGGTCCGAGAGATAGGTGACCACAAACCCAAACTGAATGAGACCCAGAGCGATCTATGGAAGAGAGGAAAGGGTTAATAGAGACTATACTGTAGATGTGAGAAAATAAAAATAAAAAATATGTACAGGATCAGTAATGTAATATATGTACACTGACTCCTCCAGCAGAATAGTGAGTGCAGCTCTGGAGGATAATACAGGATGTAACTCAGGATCAGTACAGGATAAGTAATGTAATGTATGTACACAGTGACTGCACCAGCAGAATAGTGAGTGCAGCTCTGGAGAATAATATAGGATGTAACTCAGGATCAGTACAGGATAAGTAACGTAATGTATGTATACAGTGACTACACCAGCAGAATAGTGAGTGCAGCTCTGGAGAATAATATAGGATGTAACTCAGGATCAGTACAGTATAAGTAATGTAATGTATGTACACAGTGACTGCACCTGCAGAATAGTGAGTGCAGCTCTGGAATATAATACAGGATGTAACTCAGGATCAGTACAGGATAAGTAATGTAATGTATGTACACAGTGACTCCACCAGCAGAATAGTGAGTGCAGCTCTAGAGTGATCAGTACAGGATAAGTAATGTATGTACACAGTGACTGCAGCAGCAGAATGGTGAGTGCAGCTCTGGAATATAATACAGGAGGTAACTCAGGATCAGTACAGGATAAGTAATGTAATGTATGTACACAGTGACTGCACCAGCAGAATAGTGAGTGCAGCTGTGGAGTATAATGCTGAATGTGACTCAGGATCAGTAGTGTAAGGTATGTACACAGTGACTGCATCAGCAGAATAGTGAGTGCAGCTCTGGAGTATAATACAGGATGCAACTCAGGATCAGTACAAGATAAGTAATCTAATGTATGTACACAGTGACTGCATCAGCAGAATAGTGAGTGCAGCTCTGGAGTATAATACAGGATGTAACACGGGATCAGTACAGGATAAGTAATGTAATGTATTTACAAACTTTTTGGTGCTTTGCAATCAAAGAGTAATCATTATTATTATTTAATTTTTTTCATCAAAAGTACACATGAAAAGAAACACTGTAAGATATCTGCTTCACTCTCAATTTATGGTTAAAATCTGCATGTTTTGAATACAGATTTTTTTCATTACTGAGATAGAAGATGACAGTTGCTGCTCATAAGAGTCTATGGAGGGGGAGAATGAGGGAAGAGCTAGAGGCAGACAGACATTGTGATGCAAATTCACCTGAAAAGATTGTGGTCTCCTGTGAACTTGCAGCAGAAAATCTGTGTTTGCCTCTAGCTCTGCCCTCGGCATACAATCTTATAAGCACCAACTGCCTTCTATCTCAGCAATGGGAAAATTTGAATGCAGATTTTAATACAAAGTACAGAGTTAACAGAGTGAAAAATCAGTCCAGGAGGAAACAGATTTCTTTATAAGCTAAATTGCAAAGTTTCTTATTTTCATCTTTACTATTGATTTATAGGAAGCAAAAAAGAAATTGAATTAAGAGTAAATGTCAAAATATACAATTACAAATTTAGGTCGCAAATTCTTAGAATTATTACATAGTGATCTCTTACTTGAAAGAGTCCTACAAGAAAAGCCAAAGCCATGGAAAGCTCCACTCTCATCAGGTCCCTGGCAGCCACGTCTATATCCGTGGAATTGTCTCCAAGTAGGAAGTTTTCATTGGGCGCCAAGGACTCCGTCACACTGGCGATCATGACGCACACTACCGCAAATGTACCTGGTGACATCAAATAAAAAAAGGGTCATTTCATATAATGTCCTTTCCGACATAAATAAAGGGCCAAATTTCTTGGTTCTTGTGACGGTGGAATATGGGGGGTTGTGTATAATTTTGTGCAGGTCCGTATTTTAGGTGTGGAGTTCTGTCCATTCTGTATTCCTTGTGTGTACATCGTCCTGTTTGCAGGTTTAATCACCCCCTGCTGGGCTTTTGTCCCTAAGTCTGGGGAAGGGGGGCCTGGGATCCACCTAAACTGTCTGCTTACCTAGGGGATTATTGAGTCTGTTTGAGAACTTCAATAGAGAAGGAGTAAAGCGGGCTTTACACGCTGCGACATCGCTAGCCGATGCTAGCGATGCCTAGCGTGCTAACACCCGCCCCCCGTCGTACGACCGATATGTGGTGATCGCTGTCGTAGCGAACATTATCGCTACGGCAGCGTCACACGCACTTACCTGCCCTGCGACGTCGCTGTAACCGGCGACCCGCCTCCTTTCTAAGGGGGTGGTTCGTTCAGCGTCACAGCAGCGTCACTGAACCGCCATCCAATAGAAAAGGAGGGGCGGAGATGAGCGTCCGGAACATGCCGCCCACCTTCCTCCTTTTCCGGTGGACGCAGGTAAGGAGATGTTTGTCGTTCCTGCGGTGTCACACACAGCGATGTATGCTGCCGCAGGAACGACAAACAACATCGTACCTGTCGCGGCAGCGATATTAAGGAAATGAGCGACGTGACAACGAGCAACGATTTTTGACATTTTTGTGCTCGTTGATCGTCGCTCATTTGCGTTACACGCTGCGATGTCGGTAATGGCGCCGGATGTGCGTCACTAACGACGTGACCCTGACGATAGCTCGTTGCCAATGTCGCAACGTGTAAAGCCCACTCAAGATTGATCCTCTGGGGCAGAAGCTGTGGCTTCTCAGAGAGACCTGGACATTTATCACTTATTGGACTATATTCGTGTTTCTGGACTATTTTACCCTCTGTATGGTGGATAATTTTTATGAACCTTCTGGGTTGCATGGAATAAAGGATCTTTGGATTGCTCACTCATCTCTTGCTCTGTTGATTGTGTGATTTGGGAGAAGGACCCCGTGACAGTTCTATTGGTGCACAGCACAAAACTCACCGACAGATATATGTCTAGAGGTTCCGAGAAGGAAGTATATAAACACTGGATAGAAGGACGTATAGAGGCCAAAGACGGGGGGCAGGCCAGCCAAGAGCGAGTACGCCAAACCTAAAATAAGATGTAAAGATGTTAGACATGAATATTACGGTCTATAGGGGCGCCAGAGCAAATATGATCATAATTTAGAGCTTAATTACCCTGCGGTAACTGGATTATACCAACGCTAATCCCAGAAATGAGGTCCCCCAATATCCACTCCCGGATCGGATACCGCGGAAGCCACCAAAGGACCGGGACATATCTCAGGAGCAAGGACTTGGCCGTGGCCTGAGAACATCTGAAAATAAAAAATAAAGTAATTAGAGAGACCTTGATTGACCATCATGACAGCCCCTTCCAGGCCCTTGAATGTCAGACTCTCCTAGATGGATATACAGGAGTATAACTTCAATTATCCCGAATTCTGGGAGGTCGGGACAGTCCTATGAAGGCTGTTCAATTGATCTTTTTGGTTTTGCTCCCAAAATGTTATATCATTTGGAAAATCTGGATATTTTACTCACCGTATCCGGCTCCTGCATCTTCTCCAGAAGGACGGTCTTGCAGCGCTGACCTTTGGAGCTATTCTGTCCAGATCGGCCTCACTTATGGCTTGCTGCCTTGGAGGGTGGCATTGCCTGTGCACTATGCCCTGCTTCTCTTCCGTCATTATTATATATTTATATTGGGAAAACGACTTATGATTATAGCAGCCAAGATTGGCATTACTGTCGAGGAAAAAAAAATTCTCATTATTACATTAATGCATGAAGAACATCTAAGAAAAATCTGTAATTATCTGTAAAAAAAATTTTTTATTACTAATTAAAAAAAAATAAATGGCGTGCACAGCTCTTATGCAGACCTTTATGTTTGATCCTGCAGTCATCCATCTATCTTCCATTTCTTCCTAACCTATTAAAGGGAATCTGTCACGAGGTTTTTGCTCCCCCATCTGAGAGCAGCATAATGTAGAGACAGAGACCCTGATTCCAGCGATGTGTCACTTACTGAGCTGTTTGCGGTCATTTTAATAAAATCAATGTTGTTTTCTCTGCTGCAGATCTAGAGGCCACTTTACACACAGAGATAAATCTGTGGCAGATCTGTGGTTGCAGTGAAATTGTGGACAATCAGTGCCAGGTTTGTGGCTGTGTACAAATGGAACAATATGTCCATGATTTCACTGCAACCACAGATCTGCCACAGATTTATCTGTGTGTATGACGGGGCCTTAGCAGTTATACAGAGCTCATGAATATGCTGGAGATCTAGCCATTAGGCCTCGGCTCCACTTGCGTTTTGCACGAGCAAGTGCAAAACTATGGGGCAGAGTCCATCTGTGATTGATATCTCATGCCATAGTGGCATGCGGAATGAATCGGAGCATGCTGCGTTTGGCAGCGAGTCTCGACTTACGCACCCCCATATAGGTCTATGGGAGCGTGTGAAACATCGTACTGCACTCGCATGTCATCCGACCGCAGTGCGATATACGCTGAGACAGGCAGCGGAGGCGATGGGGAGAAAGAGCTCTCTCCCTCTTCTCCACAGCTGTGATGGGATCACAAGATCAGATCACGGTTGCATGACCCTAGGCCTAGGCTGACACTCGCAGAAGATTGTCCTTAGCATATCCCTTCCGATGCTCTCGCTAGTGGAACCATACCCTTATACAGAACTCATGAACATGCTGGACTACCTGCAGCATGCCAAGTAGTCCTGCAATGATAATCTACTGCTGATTAATCAGTGATTTTATCAAAACTACACTAAGAAGCCCAGTAAGTGAAACATCACTGGAATCAGGATCTCTGCCCCTACGTTATGCTGCACTCAGATTAGGTGGCAAAAAACTGGTGACAGATTCCCTTTAAATGTAGGTTATTAGACTGCAGGATTAGACTACATTGTGGAAACTGATAAACCTACATAAGAGCTGCGCGCACAAGAAGATTGCAGTTAAGACAAGTAAGCAATGGGTTCGTTGGGCATGATTTGCATGGGTTACCTAATGTCTTGAGAAGTCTATCAGACAAAAATAATACATTATTAATAATAATAATAATAATTAAAAAAATCCCAAAACTTGCCTTTAAGTACATCGTTACTTAGGTTGAAAAAAGACCTAGGTCCATCTAGTTCACCCTTCCTCCACCAGTTCTACATTTTGTCACTAAGTCATATATAACCAACAATGTTGTGTGGGCGGCACGGTCGTGCAGTGGTTAGCACTGCAGTCTTGTGGTCGCTCAGTGGTTAGCACTGCAGTCTTGTGGTCGCTCAGTGGTTAGCACTGCAGTCTTGCAGCGCTGGGGTCCTGGGTTCAAATCCCACCAAGGACACCATCTACAAGGAGTTTGTATGTTCTCCCCGTGTTTGCGTGGGTTTCCTCCAGGGTCTCCGGTCTCCTCCCACACTCCAAAGACATACAGATAGGGATTCTAGATTGTGAGCCCCAATGGGGACAGAGTTGTTAATGTATGTAAAGTGCTGTGGAATTAATAGCGCTATAGAAATGAATAAATTAATTATTATTACTACTAAGGAAATCATCCAGCCCTTTTTTGAAAGCTGTTATAGTATCTGCCATTACTACCTCTTGTGGTCGGCATTCCACAGTCTGACCGCTCTAACTGTAAAGAACCCTTTCATATTTAGCTGCCAGAATCGCTTTTCTTCCACTCGCAGTGAGTGCCCCCTGGTCCTTAGTATTGTCTTTGGAAGAAATAAGTCATGTGCCAGTCCTTTATATTGACCACACATGTATTTATACATATAAATGAGATCTCCTCTGAGACGTCTTTTTTTCTAAGCTAAACATATCTAACTTTTTCAACCTCTCATTATACGGGCGGCCTTCTCAAGTAGATCCTCCTGGCAGTTAAAAAGAAATCCTGCCCCTCAGTAAATACTCCGGTCAGCTAAATTAATTATTATTTTTTTTTTTTTATTTTTTATCTATCAACAGACCTGAGCATAATATACAAACAACTATAGCAAGTATACAAATGCAACAGAGTATGATAATTCAATGGACATGCCACGAGACCTTGTAGATGCAAACCCTGTGTATATAGTCAAATGCTAAGTCTTGACAGTCTGTGCATAATGGGATAATAGAGTTAGGCCATGTGCCCACGGGCGCTCGTACCTGTGGATATATTCGCAGGTACGGCCGCATGTTTCCCGCAGCTGCCGCTGGCAGCCGCAGCTATTTTTAGCTGCGAGTTTCCAGCGGAATAGCTGCGGGAAACATGCGGAGTTTCACGCGATTTACCTGCGGACGTCCCAGCCTCTATCTCCATAGCGGAGGGCCGGGATCTCCGCAAGTAAATCCGCATGAATAATTGACATGCAGTTAGGAGCGGCTGAGGGATCTCCGCAGGAGATTCCGCAGCCGCACTTTCCGCAGCATGGACACAGACACTCCCCATGTCCCATAGGGTAACATGGGGAGTGCCTGTACATGCTAGAACCTGCGGATTTATCTGGAAAATCCAGAAAAATCTGCAGGTTTTCCGCGGCAAACTACGCACAAAAAAGCTCCCGTGGGCACATGGCCTAATACAATTTGTTACTGGAACCACAAGTAGCAGCAAGCTTAAAATGTTACTTACCATCACATATGGCAGAGGTACTGAGCTGTGCAGCTGCCGTTCAGTAATGCCAGGCACTGTGTATGGTGATCTTCAAATCCTCCCCGCTGTATTTATGGTGGATCGCCCTTATTATTGCTCAATAGTATTTACTCCTCCTCCATGTATCTGCTGCACCACAACAAAGGTGTCACAGTGCGGAGACCAAAACTCCGACACTTGTAAAACAATTATTTCACAGTGACCTTGCGATGCCAATCACATGACCCTCCGCAAACCCCAACGGTTCATCAAAAGTCCCTATTGTTTGGCCACTTTGGCTGCTCCATTTTTCTTATTTAGAGGATTGTAAACGTCCAGGTTGCACAAATTTACCGGTGTGTCGACTACAATCAGGAGAGCAGAAATGTTATACACGCACTATTGTCATACGCGACGTGCACAATGGGTTATTATAAAATTTGACATGTCTGATGTAATCTTATACCAGTATATCACAAAAGTGAGTACACCCCACACATTTTTGTAAATATTTTATTATATCTTTTAATGGGATGACACTGAAGAGCTGACATTTTGATACAATGTAGTCAGTGTACAGCTTGTATCACAGAGAAAATTTGGTGACCTCTAAATAACACACCGCCATTAATGTCTAAACCGCTGGCAACAAAAGTGAGTACACCCCTAAGTGCAAATGGCCAAATTGGGCTCAAAGTGTCAATATTTTGTGTGGCCAGCATTACTTTTACTTCTCTTGGGCATGGAGTTCACTAGATCATCACAGGAGCCGCTGGATCCTCTTCCCTCCTCCATGACGACATCACGGAGCTTGTGGATGTTAGAGACCTTGCGCTCCTCCACCTTCTGTTTCAGGAGACCCCATAGATCTTCCAAAGAGTTAGGGTCTGTAGACGCTTGGCCGGTCCAGCATCTTTACCCTCAGTTTCTTTAGCGAGGCAGTGGTGGTCTTGGGAGTTGTGTTTGGGGTTATCACAGTCATATGAAAAAGTTTGGGCACCCCTATTAATGTGAACCTTTTTTCTTTATAACAATTTGGGTTTTTGCTATTTCAGTTTCCTATATCTAATAACTGATGGACTGAGTAATATTTCTGGATTGAAATGAGGTTTATTGTACTAACAGAAAATGTGCAATCTGCATTTAAACAAAATTTGACCGGCGCAAAAATATGGGCACCTCAACATAAATGTGACATTAATATTTTGTAGATCCTCCTTTTGTAAAAATCACAGCCTCTAGTCGCTTCCTGTAGCTTTTAATGAGTTCCTGGATCCTGGATGAAGGTAGATTTGACCATTCCTGTTTACAAAACAATTCCAGTTCAGTTAAGTTTGATGGTCGCCGAGCATGGACAGCCGCTTCACATCATCCCACAGATGTTCAATGATATTCAGGTCTGGGGACTGGGATGGCCATTCCAGAACATTGTAATTGTTCCTCTGCATGAATGCCTGAGTAGATATGGACCGGTGTTTTGGATCATTGTATTGCTGAAATATCCATCCCCTGCGTAACTTCAACTTCGTCACTGATCCTTGCACATTATTGTCAAGAATTTGCTGATATTGAGTTGAATCCATGCAACCCTAAACTTTAACAAGATTCCCGGTGCCGGCATTGGCCACACAGCCCCAAAGCATGATGGAACCTCCACCAAATTTTACTGTGGGTAGCAAGTGCTTTTCTTGGAATGCAGTGTTTTTTTGCCTCCATGCATAACGCCTTTTTGTATGACCAAACAACTCAATCTTTGTTTCATCAGTCCACAGGACCTTCTTCCAAAATGTAACTGGCTTGTCCAAATGTGCTTTTGCATACCTCAGGCGACTCTGTTTGTGTCGTGCTTGCAGAAACGGCTTCTTTCGCATCACTCTCCCATACAGCTTCTCCTTATGCAACGTGCGCTGTATTGTTGACCGATGCACATTGACACCATCTGCAGCAAGATGATGCTGCAGGTCTTTGGAGGTGGTCTGTGGATTGTCCTTGACTGTTCTCACCATTCTTCTTCCCTGCCTTTCTGATATTTTTCTTGGCCTGCCACTTCTGGGCTTAACAAGAACTGTACCTGTGTTCTTCCATTTCCTTACTATGTTCCTCACAGTGGAAACTGACAGTTTAAATCTCTGAGACAACTTTTTGTATCCTTCCCCTGAACAACTATGCTGAATAATCTTTGTTTTCAGATCATTTGAGAGTTGTTTTGAGGAGCCCATGATGCCACTCTTCATAGGAGATTCGAATAGGAGAACAACTTGCAAGAGGCCACCTTAAATACCTTTTCTCATGATTGAATACACCTGCCTATGAAGTTCAAAGCTCAATGAGGTTACAAAACCAATTTAGTGCTTTAGTAAGTCAGTAAAAAGTAGTTAGGAGGGTTCAAATCAAGAAATTGATAGGGTGCCCATACTTTTGCACCGTTCAAATTTAATTTAAATGCAGATTGCACATTTTCTGTTAGTACAATAAACCTCATTTCAATCCAGAAATATTACTCAGTCCATCAGTTATTAGATATATGAAACTGAAATAGCTGTTGTAAAAGCCCAAACTTTTTCATATGACTGTATGTTGGAATACTGCCCTCTGGCTCAGTTTCCAAAGTGAGGGAATCCATGCTCTGATTCAGTATGTCACAGTAGTTATTGGCATTCGTGGTTCCCTCAATGAACTGTATCCCTCCACAGCCGGCAGCTCTCCTGGAGCCCCAAACCGTGACCCTCCACCACCATGCCTGACTGTAAGCAGGACACACTTTTCTTTGTACTCCTCACCTGGTTACCGTCCCATGCTTGATATCATCTGAACCAAATCAGTTTATCTAAAGGGGGCTTTACACTAAGCGATATCGCTAGCGATATCGCTGGTGAAAGCACCCGCCCCAGTCATTTGTGCGTCACAGGCAAATCGCTGCCCATGGCGCACAATATCGTTACGAGCCGTCACACGGACTTACTTGCCTTGCCTAGCAACGTCGCTGTGGCCGGCGAACCGCCTCCATTCTAAAGGGGCAGTTCGTGCGGCGTCACAGTGGCGTCACTAAGCGGCCGCCCAATAGAAGCGGAGGGGCGGAGATGAGCGGCCATAAGATCTCGCCCACCTCCTTCCTTCCTTATTGCCGGCGGCCGCAGGTAAGCTGTAGGTCGTCGTTCCCGAGGTGTCGCACATTGCGATGTGTGCAGCCTCGGGAACGACGAACAACCTGCATCCTCTACAAATCAACGATATTTTGAAACTGAACGACGTGTCAACGATGGACGATTTGGTGAGTATTTTCCATCGTTAACGGTCGCTCGCTAGTGTCACACGCAACGATGTCGCTACCGATGCGGATGTGCGTCACGGAACCCGTGACCCCGGCGATATATCGCTAGATACGTCGTTGTGTGTAACGGGGCCTTTAGAGTCATCAAACCACAGGACGGTTCCAGTAATCCATGTCCTTAGTCTGCTTGTATTCAGCAAACTGTTTGTAGGCTTTCTTGTGCATCATCTTTAGAAGAGGCTTCCTTCTGGGATGACAGCCATGCAGATCAATGTGATGCAGTGTGCAGCGTATGGTCTGAGCACTGACAGGCAGATCCCCCCCACCCCTGTAACCACTGCATAAATGCTGGTGGCACTCCTACATATATTCTGAAAAGACTACCTCTGGATAGGACGCTGAGCATGTGTACTCAGCTTCTTTGGTCGACCATATCGAGGCCTGTCCTGAGTGGATCCTGACTTGTTATCCGCTGTATGGTCTTGGCCACCGTGCTGCAGCTCAGGTTCAATGTCTTGGCAATCTTCTTATAGCCTCGGCCATCTGTATGTAGAGCAACAATTCTTTCTTTCAGATCCTCAGAGAATTCTTCGTTATTTAGAGGACCCTAAATTCACCCTGTTATACAAGCTGGACACTGACCATTGTATCAAAGTGTTATCTTCAGTGTTGTCCTTTGCAAAGATATAATAAAATATTTACAAAAATGGCAGGGGTGTACTCACTTTTGTGTATAATGTACAACACGTCTTATTGCACATACAGTAGTTTATAAAGACCTGTAACTTGTCAGAAATGTCATTTTTATCTGATAGAAATGCCACGGTTCTTCTGAATTCGATGTCATTTTACATTTGTTCTTCGCCTCGCCATTCCTGTGATGCAGCTGTCTATTCTCTTTATATAAAGCTAGGCTTTTTAGCCAAGTGGGAGTGGTTATTAAGTAGACACACACACACACACACACAATACCAATGTATTTGTGTATGGAGCCCCAAGTCCCAATATATTAACAAGGGTCAGAGTAGATGTCCTATCAGCACTATTAAGGAATTATATTAACAAGGGTCAGAGTAGATGTCCTATCACCACTATTAAGGAATCCGCCTTATGGCTAACAATAGAGTTGTTTTTTCTAGAAACAGCGCCACCTTTGTCTATTTGCAGTGTATGGTATTGCAGCTTCCTGCAAATTGCAAAACCAGACAGACAATGAACAATAGTGGTACTCTTTTGCAATAAACCTAAACAGACCCTATATTTTGATACTCAAAACTCGCTATCATGAAGTAGATCAATCAGACGAACCAAGTAAGCCTATTCTTGAACCCCCCTTTCTGTGCAGCTCCCCCAAACAATTCAGGACAACAATATATTGATGAAAAATAGGTTTTATTAAATTTCACATGTATATCAAACATTCCAGTAAAAACCGTTAAGATGCAATTTATCTTCAATTGGTAGAACAGTGTATAAAATCTGGCCACTAGAGGTAGCTGTTGCTTGGCACGATGTAGCCGAATTGTCCATAGGTGATACTGTAAACTCACAATCCGTGAGCGCTGTTACAAAATGGTTATGCTCATATCCTCGTAGATAAAGGCTGTAATAAAAATATACAGGTCAATTTAGTGGATTTTTATTATAAAAAATAAATAATTATTGCAAATTTAATATTGGCCACTAAATGTCAGTATAAAAAAGCAAAATCAGCACCTTCCTTTACAGGAGCGACAGGGAACCTTCAGCCTTCTGTGCGCCCCCTGGGCAGATGCCTGGGGACTGGAGACGGTGCTCAGGCCCTCAGCCGCATTTTTCCTGGCTGGCAACCCTTTAAACCCCTAGTTGCACTGCGAGCACACAGTATTCACTACTGAAAGTGGAGTGCACATGCATGGAAGGATTATGTCTGCACACTGGCCAGTGCCAGCGTGATGACTTGCTTTATGGGTGGATTTAGAGCTTGATGAGCTCATGACCTACAGATGAACAGAACAGCAGCAGTCCCACAGTCTCCAGTGCTGTATATGGCCCCAGCCTCCCCAGTAATGTATGTGCCCCCATCCTCCCCAGTGATGTATATGCCCAGCATCTCCTGTGATGTATATACAGCAATCCCATCGTCTCCTGTGATGTATATACAGTAGCTCCAGCGTCTCCTGTGCTATGCATATGCAGTGCCAGCATTTCCTATGTGATGTATTTAAAGCAGTCCAGTGTCTCCTATCTGATGTATAGGTTTTACAACACTTATCACAAAGAGTTAACCGCACTGCAGACTGGCACAAACCTGGAAAAGCAGATGTAAGAAGCAACAGGATCAATATCACCAAACATCACAGCTGCACCAAAAAGAGAAGCAGCTCCAGCCACTACATTAGGAGGGCCTTAATTGTTTGTCCAAATTTACCAGGTTAATTGGTAGTTTGCTAATTTTGGGCAGCCCTCGAAGGTTGGTAGAGAGATCCAAATGACCCCCAGCAGAAAATAAGGTTACCCAATTCTGCTTTACACCTTGCTGTAAAAGATGAAAGCTTAAACCCTGAAACGCATTATTTTGATTGGTCTACAGAACTCCTATTTAAAGTCAGTTATGTACACATATGGTGGAGCTGTACTAAGCTGCAACCCTTTTGGGACTCAGTGTTCTACCTGTACAAAAAGATGAGCGGAGGTGAAATAGAAAAGTCCCCCCAGGTTGCCCTTCTTTCTATGCTCCCAGGAGCTATTAAAAACACAAAAAAGGGACATGTTGCGATTTTGCCTGGCGGCTGCCCGTATGATTGTCCCACGATTTTGGAAACAGACTAGATGCCCTACGGTGCTGGATTGGTTGGAGGAGATTACAAACCTCCAGAGAATAGAGGAGCTGACAGCAGAACTAAAATGGGGACACAGAAAAATTTACTACAGTTTGGGGACCATGGATTATGTTCATGGAGTCCCCAGAGTTTGTGGAGAGTTTGGCGAGCTTTTTGAACTGAGAAACTGTGGGGAGTCTCATTCCTCCCCCCCCCTTTTTTTCTTTTCTTTTCTTGCTTTCCCCCCTCTCCCCCTTCTCTCTAATTTCCTCTTCTTTCTTTCTTTTCTGAACATTAATCTGCATTTTTCTAGTTTCATTTTTTACATGAAAAGATTTTTCAATAATTCATAAAACAATAGACATACAAGGACAATGAGTATATTAGGATACGGGAAGTCAAAAGAAGTGGGAATTCTGACCTATAATTTATCAATGGTTATATAGTAATAGCACAAAGATAATTTAAAGAATTCCAAGAAATTTAGTAATGTAACAATTTCTGGATGTTATCCCGTCATTGAGAAAATGAGGTTTATGTATTCTAATTGCACAAATGATATGTTTGAATGTGGATAACTGTCATCAATAAAACAGATTTGAAATAAAGTCAGTTCTGTTATTTTTTTTTTAAGCTAAATTAAATTACCTATTAAGAGAAACAAAATAATTAAAATGCTTACATGTCCTTCTTTCCCAGGATTCTTACAATGATTTCTTGAAATATAAGAGACTGCATCATGGATAGATGAGAATAGCTGGTATTTGGTGATTGTCTTACTGAAGAAATTCCCACGTTCTAGCTGTTCTACAACATTCTCTGTGAAAAAAAATATTAGAATTTCTAAACGTTCTACAGACCCCAGAGGACATGGGGCCCATCCTACATCTATACAGAGCACACACCAGACATATCAATAAAATTTCCACGCACCCATAGACCTGTAATTATTATCAGGTGCACTCGCAGCATACTACGATTTATATATCGCTTGCCGAAGAGGCATGCCCCATAGTATAATATTGGTCTGAGGGTCATCCGACAAAACATCGGATAGCACTCAACTGAGTGATACGCTCGTGTGGGCACAGCCTCATAGTTTAGCTGTGATCTTTCCATAGAGAATAGATCTTGGTGACAATGGATTATCTACCCACCCCCAATTCCCCAAGAAAAGCATTTGGAGACATGCTGTCAGGGCATGAGCCCACCAAATGGATTTTCTAGTTCCTTGGTGGCCAAGCCATCCTTGGGTTTATCTAAGGTAAAGACTAGATGACCACGTTACAACTCAATCTCCAATAGATAATCCATAACCCCCTCCAGATTTGCAGGCTGGGTTGTTCCTTTCTACCACTATGAATTAGACTATTTAGGTAGCCCTTATCACCTACCGTGACATCCCACCAAATAGACCGACACATCAATTTCTTGAAAATCCCGAAATATCTGAAAAAGTTAAGAAAAAAAACAAAACTAACATGTATCCACTTGGAAAAGCATTGCTTACACCATTTACACAAAGCCAATTTATCACCTATGCACCCGATCAGATTTGTAAGAATTGAAGAATTGTATTAAATGCTGGGCCTCACGCACACACACACACACACACACACACACACACACACACACACACACACTAGCTGTGGTGCCCGGCGTTGCCCGGGATAGTAACTGTCTGTGTCTCTCTCCCAGTCGCTGTCTGTGTCTTTCTTTGCCTGTCTGTGTCTATGTCTCTGTCTGTCTGTTTCTATCTCTCTGTCTGTATTTGTATCAGTCTGTCTCCATCTCTGTGTCTGTTTGTCTCCGTTTATCTCTGTGTCTGTCTCTATAGGTGTGTCTGTTTGTCTCTCTCTATGCGTGTCTGTCTGTCTGTCTCTTTCCAGGGCTCTCTCTTTCCATCTCCCCATTGACATCATATTACCTCACACATAAGCTTCTTATACTAACAGTTTATTTTTTTTCTTATAGCAACCACTAAAGGCCACTTTACACACAGAGATAAATCTGCGGTAGATATGTGGTTGCAGTGAAATTGTGGACAATCAGTGCCAGGTTTGTGGCTGTGTACAAATGGAACAATATGTCCATAATTTCACTGCAACCACAGATCTGCCAAAGATTTATCTCTGTGTTGCTATTAATAGCCTGTATTCGGTTTAATGGAGGCAGGATTTTGAATAGTAACTGTAAACCGTAGGGTTAAATTTTCCCATCAAAACAAAGTCTATGACGTTCCCTGGGTCACATGGAGTGTCTGTGCAAAATTTCGTGATTGTAAATGCGACGGTGAAAATTCCTTTAGGGGACACACACACACTCAGCTTTACATATTAGATCTCTCTTTATATCTATATCTATATCTATATCTATATGTATACTGCCCCCGTGTCAGCAGCCGAGCTGCTCGGATCCGGATCCGCGGTGGGGGTCGTGCGGCCACTCAAATGAAGGGGGTATTTACAGGGGATTGTGTTAGAGCTCCTGACGCCACCCGTGGTATGTGGTAATTAGGAGTATCACCGCTGCTGGTGGGTGTACCCGGGGGTGATGGAATGGGGCAGTCAGGTGTTAGAACCCTCTACGGGTAGGGGGAATGCCCCGGGACTCGGTGATTGTGACTGGGGGATGTGCCGTCGGGTGTGAAGGGGGTCACTGTCGTACTCACTCAGTCCATTAAGCTGACACAGACAACTGGATAAACCAAGGTTCTGGATACTGCTGCCGCTGAGGGGAGCTAGTTCGGGTATCATCCCCAGTGGTGCTGCCTGGTGATCCGTGACCTGCCTCCTGGCACTGTTACTTCTCTGCTGGTCCCGGTAGTGTGAAACTTGCCGGGTCCCGCTCCCCATTATGGCTAACTGTGGGAGCTTGCTCTCAGGGTTCACGCTTGGGATTTTCTGGACTGTTTGAGTAGAAAGTCCTATCCCCCTCGTTGCGCTAGTACCCAGATTTTGGATCGGGTGGAGAGCGGATCTTGAAGGCTCCATTCTCGTCGGGTAAATTGTCAGGTTGCCTGAAGCTACTCCATGACCTAGGGTCCACGTACCCAGTCGTGCCCTGGTCCCAGACCGGTGATGGTGCAAGGCCACCGGCTGTCCTCCTTGACAGCTCCGTGCCCCCTGCCACGATCCCCTGCGATCGGGGGTCCAGCTCCTCTAGGCCCAAACCAATGTCTGCTACCTAGATATCTTGCTAGGAGCCCTGCTCCTGACCTCCTCTCTCCTTCGCTTTCAACACACAACTCTCCTCTACTCCTGACCTCCCCTATCCAACCCTATTCCACTCAGGCCATCCACTGGTGTGCTTGGTGGGTGTGGTGCAGGGTGTACCTAGGATTTGATTAGCTGATGTAGACAACACCATGTAGTTGGGGACTCATAACCAAGAGGGAGGTAGATACTGCACGGGAGGGCAGATTGTGCAATACCCTGTGACGACCTGATAGTCCAGGGGCGTCACACACACACACACACACACACACACACACACACACACACCATATATATACTGTGTGTGTGTGTGTGTGTATATAACATGACATAAGTCTCATATGGCTTACATTTTTCAAGATCTTAACGCTGACTGTATCCACAAAGCTGACAGTGCTCAGATCCAGGATGAGTGAGTGGAGGGCACATTCGTTGGACTCCGCATTGTTTAATGTGGACTCCTCCACTACAATATGTTCTGTCTCCGCTTTACCTACAACAGGGCTGCTGTGGTAGATGTACTCCAGCTCATGTCCCTGGGGAAAAAAAGTGGATAAAGAAGGGAATTTTGTTTACTTACCGTAAATTCCTTTTCTTCTAGCTCCAATTGGGAGACCCAGACAATTGGGTGTATAGCTACTGCCTCCGGAGGCCGCACAAAGTACTACACTTAAAAGTGTAAGGCCCCTCCCCTTCTGGCTATACACCCCCCCGTGGGAGCACGGGTCCCTCAGTTTTAGTGCAAAAGCAAGAAGGAGGAAAGCCAATAACTGTTTCAAAAACAAATTCAATCCGATAGACAATATCGGAGAACAGAACTGATCAACATGAACAACATGTGCACCCGAAAAACCAATACCCTAAGAAAAACAGGGCGGGTGCTGGGTCTCCCAATTGGAGCTAGAAGAAAAGGAATTTACGGTAAGTAAACAAAATTCCCTTCTTCTTTTTCGCTCCTAATTGGGAGACCCAGACAATTGGGACGTCCAAAAGCAGTCCCTGGGTGGGTAAAAGAATACCTCGTGATAGGGCTGACAAGCAGCCCTTTCTTACAGGTGGGCCACCGCCGCCTGAAGGACTTGTCTACCTAGGCTGGCATCCGCCGAAGCGTAGGTATGCACCTGATAATGCTTGGTAAAAGTGTGCAGACTCGACCAGGTAGCCGCCTGGCACACCTGCTGAGCCGTAGCCTGATGCCGTAATGCCCAGGACGCACCCACGGCTCTGGTAGAATGGGCCTTCAGTCCAGATGGAATCGGAAGCCCAGCAGAACGGTAGGTGTGAAGAATTGGTTCCTTGATCCACCGCGCAAGGGTGGATTTGGAAGCTTGCGACCCTTTATGCTGACCAGCGACCAGGATAAAGAGTGCATCCGAACGGCGCATAGGTGCCGTGCGGGAAATGTAGATCCTGAGTGCTCTCACCAGGAACGTGCGTAACCTAGGAAGTCGCGCTAGGCGTTTCTGAAAAAATACGGATAGCGCAGAAACTTGACCTTTAAGGGAGCTAAGCGACAAACCTTTTTCCAACCCAGACTGCAGGAAGGAAAGAAAAATAGGCAATGCAAATGGCCAGGGAGAAAATCCCTGGGCAGAGCACCAAGATAGGAATATCTTCCACGTCCTGTGGTAGATCTTGGCGGAGGATGGTTTCCTAGCCTGTCTCATGGTGGCAACAACTTCATGAGATAAACCTGAGGTCCCTAGGATCCAGGACTCAATGGCCACACTGTCAGGTTCAGGGCCGCAGAATTCAGATGGAAAAACGGCCCTTGAGACAGCAAGTCTGGACGGTCTGGTAGCGCCCACGGTTGGCCTACCGTGAGATGCCACAGATCCGGGTACCACGACCTCCTTGGCCAGTCTGGAGCGACGAGAATGGCGCGGCGGCAGTCGGACCCGATTTTGCGGAGCACTCTGGGCAACAATGCCAGAGGTGGGAACACATAAGGTAGCTGGAACTGCGACCAATCTTGAACTAAGGCGTCTGCCGCCAGAGCTCGGTGATCGTGAGACCGTGCCATGAAAACCGGGACCTTGTTGTTGTGCCGTGACGCCATCAGGTCGACGTCCGGCATCCCCCAGCGGCGACAGATCTCCTGAAACACGTCCGGGTGGAGGGACCATTCTCCTGCGTCCATGCCCTGGCGACTTAGAAAGTCTGCTTCCCAGTTTTCCACGCCTGGGATGTGAACTGCGGATATGGCGGATGCTGTGTCTTCCACCCACGCCAGAATCCGCCGGACTTCCTGGAAGGCTTGCCGACTGCGTGTTCCCCCTTGGTGGTTGATGTACGCCACCGCTGTGGAATTGTCCGACTGAATCCGGATCTGCTTGCCTGCCAGCCACTGTTGGAAGGCTCGCAGGGCAAGACAGACTGCTCTGATTTCCAGAACATTGATCTGAAGGGTGGACTCTGAGTCCACGTACCCTGAGCCCTGTGGTGAAGAAACACTGCTCCCCACCCTGATAGGCTCGCATCTGTCGTGACCACCGCCCAGGATGGGGGTAGAAACGACCTTCCTTTTGACAATGAGGTGGGAAGAAGCCACCCCGGAGAGAGTCCTTGGCTGTCTGAGAGAGGGAGACATCCCTGTCGAGGGACGTCGACTTCCCGTCCCATTGGCGGAGAATGTCCCATTGTAGAGGGCGCAGATGAAACTGCGCGAAAGGGACTGCTTCCATTGCTGCCACCATTTTCCCTAGGAAAAGCATGAGGCGCCTCAAGGAGTGCGACTGGCTCTGAAGAAGAGATTGCACCCCTGTCTGCAGCGAGCACTGCTTGTCCAGTGGAAGCTTCACTATCGCTGAGAGAGTATGAAACTCCATGCCAAGAAATGTTAGTGATTGGGTCGGGGTTAGATTTGACTTTGAAAAGTTGACAATCCAGCCGAACCTCTGGAGAGTCTTCAGTGGCACGTTCAGACTGTGTTGGCATGCCTCTTGAGAGGGTGCCTTTATCAGCAGATCGTCCAGATACGGGATCACAGAGTGACCCTGTGAGTGCAGGACTGCTACTACTGCTGCCATGACCTTGGTGAAGACCCGAGGGGCTGTTGCCAGCCCGAAAGGAAGCGCTACGAACTGCAGGTGTTCGCTTCCTATAACGAAGCGTAGAAAACGCTGATGCTCTGGCGCAAATCGGTACGTGGAGATAAGCATCTTTGATGTCTATTGATGCTAGGAAATCTCCTTGAGACATTGAGGCGATGACGGAGCGGAGAGATTCCATCCGGAATCTCCTGGTTTTTACGTGTTTGTTGAGCAACTTTAGATCCAGGACGGGACGAAACGACCCGTCTTTCTTTGGCACCACAAACAAATTGGAGTAAAAACCGTGACCTTGTTCCTGAAGAGGAACGGAAGTCACCACTCCTTCCGCCTTTAGAGCGGCCACCGCCTGCAGCAGAGCATCGGCCCGGTCGGGCGGTGGAGACGTTCTGACGAAACGAGTTGGAGGACGAGAGCTGAACTCTATCCTGTACCCGTGAAACAGAATGTCCCTCACCCAACGGTCTTTGACCTGTGATAGCCAAATGTCGGCAAAGCGGGAGAGCCTGCCACCGACCGAGGATGCGGAAAGAGGAGACTGAGAGTCATGAGGAAGCCGTCTTGGTAACGGTTCTTCCTGCTGTCTTTTTTGGGCGTGATTGAGTCCGCCAAGAATCTGAGCCTCTCTGATCCTTTTGAGTCCTCTTGGACGAGGAGAATTGGGACCTGCCTGAGCCTCGAAAGGACCGAAAACCAGACTGACCCCTCCTTTGTTGGGGTTTGTTTTGTCTGTGTTGAGGTAAGGATGAATTCTTACCCTTGGAGTGTTTAATGATTTCATCCAAACGCTCACCAAACAATCGGTCACGAGAAAAAGGCAAACTGGTTAAGCACTTCTTGGAAGCAGAATCTGCCTTCCATTCTCTCAACCATAGGGCTCTGCGTAAAACCACGGAGTTGGTTGACGCCACCGCCGTACGGCTCGTAGAGTCTAGGACAGCATTAATCGCGTAAGACGCGAATGCAGACATTTGAGAGGTCAATGGTGCCACCTGCGGAGCAGATGTACGTGTGACTGAGTCGACTTGTGTAAGCCCAGCTGAAATAGCTTGGAGTGCCCATACGGCTGCGAATGCTGGCGCCAACGACGCTCCAATAGCATCATAGATGGATTTCAACCAGAGCTCCATCTGTCTATCAGTGGCATCTTTAAGTGCCGCTCCATCTTCTACTGCAACTAAGGATCTAGCTGCAAGCCTGGAGATTGGAGGGTCCACCTTGGGACACTGGGTCCAGCCCTTGACCACGTCAGGGGGGAAAGGATAGCGTGTATCTTTAAGCCGTTTGGAAAACCGCTTATCAGGATAAGCGTGGGGTTTCTGGATTGCGTCTCTAAAGTCAGCGTGGTCCAGAAAAGAGCTTAATTTACGCTTGGGATATCTGAAATGGAATTTCTCCTGCTGTGAAGCTGACTCCTCCGCAGGAGGAGCTGGCGGAGAAATATCTAACATCTTATTGATGGACGCTATAAGATCATTCACTATGGCGTCAACATCCGGTGTATCCAGATTGAGAGCGGTCCCAGGATCAGAATCCTGGTCAGTTACATCCGCCTCATCACCCATAGATTCATCCCGCTGGGATCCTGACCAGTGAGATAAAGTTGAGGGCCCCTCATAGCGAGCCCGTTTAGGTTGTCTGGGACTGTCGTCCGAGTCAGAGTCGTCACCCTGGGGTGCGTGTAACACCCCCGGAGCACGGAAGTGTTCCAGCTGAGGGGGACCAGGGAGCAATGATTCAACAGTGTCCGTGGTCTGAGTTACTGGTCTAGACTGCAATGTTTCAAGAATTTTAGACATTGTCATAGACAATCTGTCAGCAAAAGCTGCAAACTCCGTTCCTGTCACCTGGACAGCATTCACAGGTGGTACACCCTGGGTCACGTCTAGCAGAGACCCCGGCTGTGTCACAGGGACCGAGCACTGCACACAATGGGGGTCAGTGGAACCTGCCGGTAGAGCAGCCCCACATGCGGTACAGGCAGCATATAACGTCTGTGCCTTGGCACCCTTGCGTTTTGCGGACGACATGCTGTTGCCTCCTTGTAATCTAGGAGGGTATATAGCCGAGAACACCAGCGACTGTACAGTGTCAGTATTTGCAAACACAAAATACCAGGTACACAAACGGCACAAGTGGGGGTGAGCCCTTGAGGGCTGCTTACCGCCCGCTGAACAGCGGGTATGAGGCCGTAGAATCCCGTGTCTGGGTCTCCCCGTCTCCCCTCTGCAGCTCAGCGTGCAGGCAGGAATGGCTGCCGGCGTCCTGTGAAGAGGGGCGGACCGTGGGCGTGCCACAGACGAAAGTGCGGGAAACTGCGTCCCCCTGTGCCTAGTGTGAGGGCTGGAGTATGTAAAAAAGACTCCAGCCCTCAGCGCTGATGGTCTGTACAGCGTCCCGCCCTCCTCCTGACTGGCAGGTGCGGAGGCGGGAACGAAACGAACTAGGCCGCAAAAGCCGGAGACTGTAGTAATAAGCGCGGCCGTGATATATGCATGGCCAGCGCGGAAGTCCCCGGCGCACTACAAGTCTCAGCCGTGTCGCAGTGCGACTGACCCCAGCGGCCGGCGCGATCGTTCGCCCTGGTCTACCCACTCAGCCGAGCTGTAGTGAGGAAATGGCACAAGCGCAGCAGCGCTGATGTCCCCGGCGCACTAACACACCCAGCAATGCTGCGGTGTGCGCGCGTATGCACGGGGACACAGAGTACCTTGACGGAGCAGGGCCATGTCCCTGACGATACTCAGCTCCATATCCAGCGGCTTCTCCAGGGGCTGCGGATGGAGCACGGTCTCAGTGCCTGGAGACCGGTAAAGTCCCACTTCACCCAGAGCCCTAATGGGGATGGGGAAGGAATCAGCATGTGGGCTCCAGCCTCCGTACCCACAATGGGTACCTCAACCTTAACAAACACCACCGACAAAAAGTGGGGTGAGAAGGGAGCATGCTGGGGGCCCTAGTATGGGCCCTCTTTTCTTCCATCCGACATAGTCAGCAGCTGCTGCTGACTAAACAGTGGAGCTATGCGTGCGTGTCTGACCTCCTTCGCACAAAGCAAAAAACTGAGGGACCCGTGCTCCCACGGGGGGGTGTATAGCCAGAAGGGGAGGGGCCTTACACTTTTAAGTGTAGTACTTTGTGCGGCCTCCGGAGGCAGTAGCTATACACCCAATTGTCTGGGTCTCCCAATTAGGAGCGAAAAAGAAATAAAATTAAATGTTGCAAAAGGGAAAAAAAAAAAAAAAACAAACAAAACAAGAAAAAAAAAACAAAAAACCCAGTAAATCATATGAATGTAATTTAATCACAAATGATAGCTGGAATAATGAGTATATTTACAAGGACCCTCGGGCAGCTTGTAAAAATGTGAACAACGTCTTCAAATATCCATATGCTGATGAGAATATTTTCTGGGAACATACATTACATTACTTATCCTGTACTGATCCTGGAGTTACGTCTTATATTATACTCCAGAGCTGTATTCACTATTCTGCTTTTGCAGTCACTGTGTACATGCATTACATATGTACCGATCCGGAGTTACATCCTGTATTATACTCCAGAGCTTTATACTCAAAATGTCCTTTTCAATATACAGTGGGGCATTCAGCTGAGCATTTTGGGTTCTGTTTATAAACAAAAATGAAGACTTAAGGCCGCTTTACACGCAGCGACATCGCTAACGAGATGTCGTTGGGGTCACGGAATTCGAGACGCACATCCGGCCTCGTTAGCGGCGGCGTTGCGTGTGAAACGTACTAACGACCGCTAACGATCAAAAATACTCACCTTATCGTTGAGATGTCGTTCTAATCCCGATTATCGTTGCTGCTTTTGCACGCAGGTTGTTTGTCGTTTCTGAGGCAGCACACATCGCTACGTGTGACACCGCAGGAACGAGGAACCTCACCTTACCTGCATCTTCCGGCAACGAGGTGGGCGTGTCTTTCCTTCGGCTGCTCTCCGCCCCTCCGCTTCTATTGGGCGCCTGCCATGTGTCGTCGCACGAACCGCCCGCTTCGAACGGAGGCAGTTTGCAGGCCACAGCGACGTCGCAGGGAAGGTAAGTATGTGTGACGGGGCCTAACGATGTTGTGCGCCACGGTCAGCGATTTGCCCGTGACGCACAAACGACGGGGGCGGGTACGCTCGCTAGCGATATCGCTGCGTGTAAAGCGGCCTTTATTCCAATGACAACCAGCAGAACCGTGAATGCAGCCCTGGAGTATAATACACATTTACACAGGATAAGTAATATAAATTATGGTAATTTATAAAGTAAATTTTTATTATTTTTATATAGAAGATATCTACATGTAAGCTGTAAAATGTGGTCCAAAAGGTGATAATACCCTTAAAATTGAACTGAGACTTGTAACAAGCCTTTTGTTTCCCTTCCTTTGTACATACTTTTTCGTTTGCATCCTCAAAAGTCTCATTTTTCTTTAACTCTTTCTTTGCTTTCTTTTCTGCCTTTTCTTGCAGTTGCTTCTTCTTTTTAGCTTCTTTCTTCCTTATGGCTATAAGTTTATCCACATCAACGCCACACTGAAGGAAGGAGACACGACTGTCACACCGCGCAGAGGTATTGGACAAGTTATTAGGGATTCATGTACCTACCATCTTTTTAACAGCATTCTCGTATAATTCGGCGTTGGCAAAGTACAGAGTGCATGACGACCTGAAGATCTTTATGCCTGGGATCTCAAGAGCCTGAGAGATAAAAACCAAAAGGGCTCCTTAGACAAGTATTCATCAGTGGGTTAGTTGGGTGGGCTGTGCTGGGTGCACCAGCCGTCTTTTTTGGATTTTCCTTCACGTGGAGCAGAAACGTAAATTTTTGCAGCAGGTGAAGGAAAATACTACAACCAGAAGAGTTACTTGAATTTAGCTTTCCCCATTACAAAATCTATACTGAGCCCCAACCCCCACTATTGAGCCATATCAGACTTAAAGGTCCAGACTCCAATTCAGTCCTTATGGCTTCAGCCTTGACAACTCTGCTAGACTGACTTCCACAAATTCTCAAAATAAAAGGTTGATGGGTGCCCCCTTTTGAGTTTTTCCTGAGCATGCACAGATATCCAACTGAGAAGAGAACTGCATCCAATCCGATCTACTTCAATATGGAAGCTGCTGCGTCAGCACGCGGCACACCCGGGCAAATGCCGGGGCCCTGGAGAGCTGGGGGAGGGGCCCACTCGGCCTCATCAGTTCTGCTGCCCCCGGGCCGAGTTCCGGGGACCGCAGTCCTCGGCAGGAAACTATGGCTGCCGTCCCTTTAAGGCGCGCAGACCACAGTGTTCGCTGCGTCCTCTTGGATTGAGCTTCATCTGTGGGCAGAGCTAGCACGGCGTCTTGATCGGTCCCACAGATGAAAAAGGCGCAGTGCCAGCCAGCGACCCCCAGCACAGCTTCCCTCGGCACTGTGTGGGCTCTCTCTCCACCGTGACCTGAGCGGTATGTGGGACCCCCCACTCAATCTGTATGTGCCCTCCCCGCCCCCCGATTTATGGGCCCCGGTGAACTGTATGGGCTTCTCCCCCGCGCGATGTATGCCCTGCCACCGCCTATGTATGTATGCGGCAAGCAGTATGTATGTATGTATGCATGCAGCAGAGCAGCGTGTGTGTCTGTCTGTATGTATGCAGCAGAGCAGCGTGTGTGTGTGTCTGTATGTATGCAGCAGAGCAGTGTGTGTGTGTCTGTATGTATACAGCAGAGCTGTGTGTGTGTGTCTCTATGCATGTCTCTATGTATGTATGCAGCAGAGCAGAGTGTGTGTGTGTGTCTGTATGTAGCAGAGCTGTGTGTATGTATGCAGCAGAGCTGTGTGTGTCTGTATGCATGTATGATGTGTATCTATGTATGCCAGTGCATATGACTGTATAGATTTGTCTGTTTATATGTATTTTTGTGAGTTTGTCTTTAAATATGTGTATGTATGTATATGTGTATGTGTATGTGTATGTGTGTGTGTGTGTGTGTATATGTATGTGTATGTGTATGTGTATGTGTGTGTGTGTGTATATATGTATGTGTGTGTGTGTGTGTGTGTGTTTATGGGGCCGACTGGCAATCTTCCGCCCGGGGCCCACAAAAACCTGGAGCCGGCTCTGAAGCTACAGATCCTTGCATGGATGGGTTGGGTCACCAAAGCGCGACTGCTTAGGAAAAAAAAGTAAAAAAGTGAAGGGACCCAACAACTTCATTTTGAAGGAACTGTGGAGGTCCCACAGGACAACTACTGATCATAAAGTTATCTCATGTGACATCCCCTTAAGATGTAAATATCCCTTTAACTGAGAAGGATCCAGTCTGCAAGTCAGAAGAAGTATGGCTGGGCCGTTTTAACCAAACTATAGGATTTACACAATGCCTTCAATATTTAAGGGTCTCTAACTCGATTACCTCTTAAATCACTTTACCTGCTTATACTGGGACACATCTCTGTAAATATCTGTACTTGAAACTTGTCCAAGCATTGAGTAGTAAGGCCTGTAAGAAAGATCACACAATTTTACACTTGTTGATTATCCAAAACATTTTTTCACCTGTTCCTGTAGTCTGATATTACTAACATATCATAAAACTACAGGTAAACATTGTGTATAACAAAATGCTGTAACCAAGCGTCATGAGTGACAGACAGTCATGTGGTGTCCAGCAATAGAAGGTCACAGCATTTGGCTGGCAAACTGCTCCCTGACCTTATATTATTCCTGCTTGATGTATTTGTCATTCTATCTATATCCTCTGCTTTGTTTTCATTCCATTCCCTTTAGGATCCTGCAGAGTTCCTCACCCTTTCAGCTGCTTTTCAATCAGCACTTCCTTGGTGTCTGTATTCACCCTCATTTCCCATACTCCGTGCTGGTGATAAGTCCTCTACCCTTTACAAGTCTTCAGTGCAAGCAGTTGGCTCGCATTCTTCTGGTGTGACCTGGTTGTTGTTTGCAGCTCCTCTTCCTGAGGCATCTGGAGATAAGTTGTTGTTTCCTTCCTTTGTTTATTATCCCTGTGTGTCCTTTAGCTCTCAGTGGGTTGATAAAGAGCTCATCCCATCCGCTCCCTACCTAGAGCCCAGATCAGGGTCAGCCTAGCATCAGGTATCCTGCTTGGCGCATAAGTATGGAACTTATCTAGAGCAATAAGGGAACCTAGGGCCCAGTGATAGGCTTGGTCAGAGGTCACCATCACCCCCTTGGTCAGAGGTCACCATCACCCTTTTGGTCAGAGGTCACCATCACCCTTTTGGTCAGAGGTCACCATCACCCCGTTGGTCAGAGGTCACCATCACCCTTTTGGTCAGAGGTCACCATCACCCCCTTGGTCAGAGGTCACCATCACCCCCTTGGTCAGAGGTCACCATCACCCCCTTGGTCAGAGGTCACCATCACCCCCTTGGTCAGAGGTCACCATCACCCCCTTGGTCAGAGGTCACCATCACCCTTTTGGTCAGAGGTCACCATCACCCTTTTGGTCAGAGGTCACCATCACCCTTTTGGTCAGAGGTCACCATCACCCCCTTGGTCAGAGGTTACCATCTTCCCCTTCCCTAGACACTGAGTTTCCCTTCCCTTTCGCCGTATGCTGGGTACTTCCGTGTACCAAGCATGACATGGTGAAACGGCATGGTAAAATAAACTGTACTCACCACTGTGTCCTGAAGATGATAGTCAAGAGGGAAAAAGCCACCGACACTCCTAGACCCAGGTCCAGGTTTAGGAGCATTGTAGCTACAAATGTCACCAACCAAACCATCTAGAAAGTGAGGACACGGCAAAATAAAGAGATGTACAAACTTGGTGGAAGGTGTTTAGATCTACTGAATAGCAACACGTGCTGCGTAATTAAGAGGTAAACTATTGTTGCATGTACAATAAATGACTAAAGTAACTGTAGATGGGACCAATATCAGCACCTCCCCTTATAATGCACCCAAGCTTTGTGGTTACAAATATTCTTTCATTCCATCCAACTAATATTTCTTACCAGGTCGATTTTATTTGATCTCCATAGCACAGGAATATCCATGAACTGCTTGTAGATTCCCTTTAAATTCACAACAACCACTGATGCCAGTATGGCCTGGGCGAGGAAAAAAAAAAAAATAAAATAGGATATTCAGCCTGAAATTAAAGTTGACCATTCATATAAATTCTACAGGAACACAAGACTTCAACGACATCATGCAAAGATCTAATAAAAAACAATGAAGAATTAAGATACAAAGTCCATTAGATTTCGATAAACTCCCTGTTATCCCAAACTAAACTCACCAGGGGCGTACATAGAAATCATGGGACCCCATAGCAGATGTTCTCATTGCCCACCTCCTTCCCCCCAAAAAATAAATAAATTGTCTGGGTCACATAAGAACATAACCCTCAACTGTACAGCCCTTACAAAGTAATTTTCCTCCTATTGAAGCCCCTTTATTCCCCTTTCATTGCACCCATATGTCCAAAAAAAAAAAAAGTGTCCCACAAACACTGTGCAATACTCCAACTGTGAATTCCTCCACACATAGTATGATGACCCTACTGTACTCACCCACAACTACCCTGGCAAAATATGGTGACCCCCTAACACAGTATGATTCCCCAACAGTTACCCCCACAAAGCCTTCCATGCAGTATAATGGGTCTACATACAGTATAATGGCCCCAACACCTCTTTACACTATATAATAGCCCCCAGTAGACCTCCAAAACAGTGTAATTGCCCCCACACAGCCCTCCGCATAGTATCATGATCCCAAACAAACTTTCACACTGTATAATGGCTCTCAAATAGATCTACATAAAGTATAAAGACTTTTCATAGCCCTCCAAATATTATATTGGCCCCCATATAGCCCACTATATAATATTATGCAGCCTCCATAGTCCTTCATATAGTATAATGTACCCCCATAGTCCTCCATATATTATAATCCACCCCCAATACTCCTCCATATAATATAATGCAACCCCATAGTAAATACAAATAAATAAATCTTTATTTTTTTATATAGCGCTTCACATACATCAGGAACACTGTCCCCATTGGGGCTCACAATCTTAATTCCCTATCTGTATGTTTTTGGAATGTGGGAGGAAACCGGAGTGCCCGGAGGAAATCCATGCAAACACGGGGAGAACATACAAACTCCTTGCATATTCCTTTCCTTTGTGGGATTCGAACCCAGGACCCCAGCGCTGCAAGACTGCAGAGCTAACCACTGAGCCAACGTGCCGCCCATAGTATAATGAACCCCATACAGTGCTCCATATAATAATATAATGCACCCCCATAATCCTCCATATAGTATAATGCAAACCCATAGTATAATGCACCCTCATAGTCTTCAATATAATAAAATGCACTCCCACATAGTGCTCTATAGTATAATGCACCCCATATAGTATAATGCACCTCATATGTACTCTATATAGTATAATGCACCTCTATAATCTTCAATACCCCTCATAGTCCTCCATATATTATAATGAACACTCCATAATCATGCATATATTATAATTCACCCCCATAGTTCTCCAAATAGTAGAATGCAGCCCCATAATCATCCATATTGTATTATGGCCATTGGCAACTAGTGTACTTACGGATTTAAAAAACAAAAACAAACAAAAAAAAACCCCACACCACTCCCCTCTCCTATTTTTCCCTCTGCTCCGGTCTCTGCAGCGGCGTTTGTTCGGCAGCTCTGCACACCTCGGACCTGCATGTGCGCAGTAGGGACGTCATCGCGCCTGCTATGCTGAGACTTAGGAGCGGGAGAATGATGGCGGAGGGAGCGGAGCAACCTAAATCTACTATTGGTAATCTGCTCTTGTTTAAAGGCCCCTTTGAATGTCAATAATATAATCATTCGATCCCCATACAGTTTGTATATGGTTAGTAGCATATCCTTTTTTACATGAGTAGATGTGACGCATACAACACTGAGGTTTACTTTTTTTTAGGCCTTTAATAAAAAATGCAATTAGCTGACCAATGCCATGTTTACCCTGACCAATGATCGGAAATGAACGTTCGGGTGATTATTAACTAACGTACAATGGCTTTTAAAACTCCATGTAACATTATTATGTAATCCCGAACGGACGGAAAAAAATACAAAATGCATAATAGAACAATGTTATTTATATAGCAAGGTCTGAAGATTTATTATATCATCATTTTTTTACATAACAGAACGTAACGTGATAATATTCTTCTCTAATTTTTATGGGGCGTAATATTTACACAATACCACCATGGCTCAATATCCATTAAGGAACAATAGCTTCACAATGGCTGCCATTGTCCAAAGCCTTATTCTTTCGCACGAACAGGTTAAACTAATCCAACAGGTCAAATAAAGCTCAACTGCAGAGGGCAAAAATAACTTACTCATAAACTCACCGTGATGAAACTGAACTCACTTTTGGCAGGGACTCAAACAGCTCGCCAGCCTTAAGAATGATGATGAGGATAACCAAGGAAGATACAGCACCGGCTACCTGGCCATAGAGAGGCAATAGTGTTATATAGGTGATCGCATTCAGAAAGGCAATGACATAAGCGGCATAAATACCATCGTATGTTATGTGCCTTATTATACATAGTCAATTCTTGTAGTAAAAAAACCCAAACAGTTAAAAGGGGTTCTCAGGCTACTATAATACTGCCATATGTACAAGAATATAACTACTATAATACTGCCCCCTATGAACAAGAATATAACTACTATAATACTGCCCTCTATATACAAGAATATAACTACTAGAATACTGCCCCCTATGAACAAGAATATAACTACTATACTACTTCCCTTATATACAAGAATATAACTATAATACTGCTCCTATGTAAAAGAATATAACTACTATGCCTATGTACAGAAACTACTATAAGGCTATGTGTCCACGGTAGAATGTACCTGCGGATTTTTCTGCATGAAAATCCGCGACTTTCGTGGCAAATCCGCACCTTATTTTTGCCGCGGATTTACCGCGGATTTTTTTTTTTCCCCCCATTCTATACCCAAAATCCGCAAGAATAATTGACATGCTGCAGATTTTTCCGGATCAAAATCCGCGGCAAATCCGCCGCGGAAAAATCCGCAGCATGGACACAGCATTTCCAAAATGCCATTGAAATGGCTTGGAAGTGCCGCTGCTGCAGATTTTCGGAAAATCCGCGGTAAATCCGCGGCAAATCCGCAGCGTGGGCACATAGCCTAATACTGCCCCCGATATATTTTTGTACATCTACCATACTACCATCTCCTATATACAAGAATATAACTACTATAATACTGCCCCTATATAGAATATAACTACTACTGTATAATACTGCCCCTATGTATAAGAATATAATTACTATAATACTGCTCATATGTACAAGAATATAACTACTATAATACTGCCCCTATATAGAATATAACTTACTGTATAACACTGTCCCCATGTATAAGAATATGACTACTATAATACTGCCCCCTATGTACAAGAATATAACTACTATAATACTGCCCCCTATGTATAAGAATATAACTACTATAATACTGCCTCCTATGTACAAGAATATAACTACTATAATACTGCTCGTATGTACAAGAATATAACAACTATAATACTGCCGCTATGTACAAGAATATAACTACTATAATACTGCCCCCTATGTACTAGAATATAACTACTATAATACTGCCCCCTATGTACAAGAATATAACTACTATAATACTGCCCCCTATATACAAGAATATATCTACTATACTACTACCTCCTATGGAGAAGAATATAACTACTATAATACTGCCCCTTATGTATAAGAATATGACTACTATAATACTGCACATTTGAACTAGAAAATAATCACCTAAATATTGCATTAATCTAAAAGTCGCACCTGACTGTTTCCTCCCGTGCTCTCCTGCACCAGGCTCCGCGACATGGCTGTGCCAATAGTAAAACACTGGAAAAAGCTTCCAAAAGCATTACTTATCCCCAGAGCGATGAGCTCCTGCAATACAAACATAAAACATGCAGCTGTGATCACTAGTGTATGTTAGATCTCAATCTACTTATTCAGATGGATTGTATTGTAATTTTCAGATTTAAAGAGGGCCAATCACTATCTCAAAAGTTAAGTTGCATGCATGATACAACTTCACTGTATGCGGAGAGCTCCCCCTAGTGGCTGCTGCAAGGTGCAGTTATTCCTCTCTCTTTAGCAGAAGCACTCTGTTATAGAAGATCTCACCTGGTTACTGTCCACGTTGTAGCCATGTTTAACTGCAAACATCTTAACCAAAGAAACAGTAAAAGCATAGACAACCACGGCTATAGCAAAGGCATTGCCAACTACGCTGGCAAGAAGGTCAATTCTTGGTACACTAGGAGCTTTTAGCCTGTAAGCAGGGAGAAAAAAAAATATGTCTGATAAGAAACAATAGGATGTAGCCTTCTTAAGTGGTCATCAACATCTCTTCTGATAGTATTTTTGGCTATACATAGAGTGGTGTCCCTCCAATGTTTTGAGTCTTGTAGAATGGTTCCCACTATTACAAATATACTGGTGACCAATACTGCGCCACTTTTTTTTTTTAAAGCACTGGAGAGCCTTTGGATGCATACAGCCACCACTAGGGGGAGCCAAGGGCATAAATTCTATATAGCTGGTAATGACTTGGTGGGATATAATTTTGCACTCAGTGAGCTCCCTCTAGTGGTGGCTGCATCTTACAGCTATGATAATATCATGAACTGGTAAAAATCCAATGCCATGTTCCCTGCCTCTTTGGTAAGTAAACTGAATACACTGATCAGTAGTCTCTCATTGGGTTATGACTGGTATTGATGCACAGCTCCACTAATGTGAAGGAGGCTGAGCTCCAATGACAAACATAATCCTAACACAGGGGTGGTGCTGTTTTTTGGAAGAAAGCAGCCATCTGTCCTTACCCAGTTGGGATGTCTCCGACAATATTCACTTCATACAATTTGTTCAGATTTACGCCATATGATATACCAGTGGCAACAATTAGCTGAAAATAGAGACAAGTATCAGGAAGAGCATATATCCACTAGTGATAGGAGGAAAGATATTAGTGTGTAACCCTATGGGAGCTACTTATAGAGGAACCTCCTGCATATACCGAATAGAATTAAAAAAGGGTCATGAGTAGAGAGGAGCGAACCCAAACTGTAAGGCTCTGTGCGCACTAGTGCGTTTTACCCGCGGATTTACCCGTGGATTTGCCGCGGAAATTTCTTGGGAAATGTCTGCAATCTTTGTGCAGACATTTCCCAGCAAATTCTATGAGAAAAAAAAAAAAATAGCTGTGCGCACTGTGCGGATTTTTATCAAGAAATTTCCTTGAGAAGAATTTCTCGAGAAAATTTTTTGAGAAAATGAGCATGTCAATTCTTTTCCGCAGGTACCCTGCGGATTTCGGCAGTACAGCCTGCAAAATCCGCAGGGAACCACCCGCGGGAAAATTGCGGCAAATTCGCGGCTATTCCGCGGCTAATCCGCGGCAAATCCGCATGCGGATTTGGTGCGGATTTTTTCCGGAGGTCCGGAAATCTTTCACTCCCAGAAGTTTCTCAAGAAATTTTCTTGAGAAAATTCACATTTCTAGTGCGCACATAGCCTAAAGTTTGTAATTAATACTGAACACGGACTTTGCAGACAACCAGTGTCCGAGATCTGGTGCTTTACGTATGCTGACTACTTGACCAAGCATCGGTGTGCCCAGTGCTCAGACCAGTAGGAGCCGCTTGCAGTCTCTAAAATGACTCTCACTGGGGTAAAAACAACGTTTTCAGATGTAGTACACACCAATTAAAAAAAAAAAAAAAAAAAAAAAAAAAAAAAAAAGACCCCAAAAACTCGCCCTCTCCCGTAAATGCTCTGGTTATGCCGGTAGAGAGTCCAACTTCCCAATCAGTGACTTCCAATGGGGTTCGGGTTCCAGGATCAATTTCAGGTCAGGTCCGGGCCCTTAACTGAGCTTTTTCTAAAGTCCGGCTGAACTCAAACGTCAACGGATCCACTCACCTCTAATCATGGAGACCACAAGCATTTAATATTAGACCCTCTGCTTGTAGAAATAGGCGATGTATCAGTATGTAAATAAACATTTTTGTTTAAAAGGGACCCACTAAGAAGTTGATTACATGTACCTCCAGTTGGGAATCCCAGCAATCAGCTGCAATCTCTGATACAAGGTGTTCAGTTTTACTCACACTCATACAAGACTATGGGTACATGTGAAACATTGGACTGCACTTGGATGACATCCGAGTGCAGTCAGATATATGCAGAGAGAGAGAGAGAGAACACGGTGAAATCAATTTCTTCCTCTTCTCCCCATCTGTGATCAGATTCTCACATGCAAGAGAATCGGAGCATAGTTTTTGACGCTTGTCTTATACTCGCAGCAGGGTGTCATTAGCATATCACACCCGATGCTATACCCGAGGCTAAAGTGAATACTCTTGGGCATGGGTTAACAAAGCCCCTTTGCAGCCAAGATTGCAGGAATGTTCTAGCAAAATTAGGACTGTTAGTAAGTATGAAGAATCTGGGTAGTTAGACATATGGATAGATATTAGATAAGAAGACAGATAGAAACTCACCGTGATCAGCTCTATAGGTATTGGGATCCGTATCTTCGAGGCGTATTTCTCACTCAGAAATTTCACTGCCAACATGAAGATAATGGCAATGACTCCAGTGAGGAGGGATGCCACGTTGGTTTGTGGGATTTTGGCACAGAGACTCACAATGGTCTAGGAAAAGAAACAAATATTTTAGTCTTAACAAAATACACTGTTAAAATAAACTGGTAAATTCTAAAGAAGGGAATTTTGTTTACTTACCGTAAATTCCTTTTCTTCTAGCTCCAATTGGGAGACCCAGACAGTGGGTGTATAGCTACTGCCTCTGGAGGCCGCACAAAGAACTACACTTAAAAGTGTAAGGCCCCTCCCCTTCTGGCTATACACCCTCCCGTAGGAGTACGGATTCCTCAGTTTTAGTACCAAAGCAAGAAGGAGGAAAGCCAATAACAGTTTCAAAAACAAATTCAATCCGATAACAAGATCGGAGAACTTAAGAAACAACATGAACAACATGTGCACCCGAAAAACGAAACCCTAAGAACAAATAGGGCGGGTGCTGGGTCTCCCAATTGGAGCTAGAAGAAAAGGAATTTACGGTAAGTAAACAAAATTCCCTTCTTCTTTTTCGCTCCTAATTGGGAGACCCAGACAGTGGGACGTCCAAAAGCAGTCCCTGGGTGGGTAAAAAGATACCACATGAACGGGCTGTCAGACAGCCTCTTCCTACAGGTGGGCCACCGCCGCCTGAAGGACCTGTCTACCTAGGCTGGCATCTGCCGAAGCGTAGGTATGCACTTGATAGTGTTTGGTAAACGTGTGCAGACTCGACCAGGTAGCCGCCTGGCACACTTGCTGAGCCGTAGCCTGATGCCGCAATGCCCAGGACGCACCCACGGCTCTGGTAGAATGGGCCTTCAGTCCAGATGGAATCGGAAGCCCAGCAGAACGGTATGTGTGAAGAATTGGTTCCTTGATCCACCGCGCCAGGGTGGATTTGGAAGCTTGCGATCCCTTATGCTGACCAGCGACTAGGACAAAGAGCGCATCAGAACGGCGTAGAGACGCCGTGCGAGAAATGTAAATCCTGAGTGCTCTCACCAGGTCCAACAGATGTAAACCCTTTTCAAATTGGTGAACTGGATGCGGACACAAAGATGGCAAAGTGATATCCTGATTGAGATGAAAGGAAGAAACCACCTTGGGAGAAAACTCTGGAATTGGACGCAGTACTACCTTGTCTTGGTGAAACACCAGGAAGGGAGATTTGCAAGATAACGCCGCTAGCTCGGACACTCTTCGAAGAGACGTGACCGCCACAAGAAAAACTACCTTTTGTGAAAGCCGAGAAAGGGGAACCTCTTTCAAAGGCTCGAAAGGCGGCTTCTGGAGAGCAATGAGAACCTTGTTCAGATCCCAGGGTTCCAATGGCCGTCTGTAAGGAGGAACGATATGACAAACTCCTTGGAGAAACGTGCGTACTTTAGAAAGCCGTGCCAAGCGCTTCTGAAAGAATACGGATAGCGCGGAGACTTGACCCTTAAGCGAGCTAAGCGACAAACCTTTTTCCAACCCAGACTGCAGGAAGGAAAGAAAAATTGGCAATGCAAATGGCCAGGGAGAAAACCCTTGAGCCAAGCACCACGCTAAGAATATCTTCCACGTCCTGTGATAGATCTTAGCTGAGGATGGTTTTCTAGCCTGTCTCATTGTGGCAACAACTTCATGAGATAAACCTGAGGCCGCTAGGATCCAGGACTCAATGGCCACACAGTCAGGTTCAGGGCCGCAGAATTCAGATGGAAAAACGGCCCTTGAGACAGCAAATCTGGACGGTTTGGTAGTGTCCACGGTTGGCCTACCGTGAGATGCCACAGATCCGGGTACCACGACCTTCTTGGCCAATCTGGAGCGACGAGTATGGCTCGATGGCAGTCGGACTTGATTTTCCGGAGAACTCTGGGTAACAATGCTAGAGGTGGGAACACATAGGGGAGTCGGAATTGCGACCAATCCTGAACCAAGGCGTCTGCCGCCAGCGCTCGGTGATCGTGAGACCGTGCCATGAAAACTGGGACCTTGTTGTTGTGCCGTGACGCCATCAGATCGACGTCCGGCGTCCCCCAGCGGCAACAGATCTGCTGAAACACGTCCGGGTGAAGGGACCATTCTCCTGCGTCCATGCCCTGGCGACTGAGAAAGTCTGCTTCCCAGTTTTCCACGCCTGGGATGTGAACTGCGGATATGGTGGACGCTCTGCTTTCCACCCACGTCAAAATCCGCTGGACTTCTTGAAAAGCTTGGCGACTGCGTGTTCCCCCTTGGTGGTTGATGTACGCCACCGCCGTGGAATTGTCCGACTGAATCCGAATCTGCTTGCCTTCCAGCCATTGTTGGAAGGCTCGCAGGGCAAGATAGATTGCTCTGATTTCCAGAACATTGATCTGCAGGGTGGACTCTTCCTGAGTCCACGTCCCCTGAGCCCTGTGGTGGAGAAACACCGCTCCCCACCCTGATAGGCTCGCATCCGTCGTGACCACTGCCCAGGACGGGGGAAGGAACGACTTTCCCTGTGACAATGAGGTGGGGAGAAGCCACCAACGCAGAGAGTCCTTGGCAGTCTGAGAGAGGGAGACAGTCCTGTCGAGGGACGTCGATTTCCCATCCCATTGGCGTAGAATGTCCCATTGTAGAGGGCGCAGATGAAACTGCGCGAACGGGACTGCCTCCATTGCTGCTACCATCTTTCCTAGGAAATGCATGAGGCGCCTCAGTGAGTGCGACTGGCTCTGAAGGAGAGATTGCACTCCAGTCCGTAGCGAGCACTGCTTGTTCAGTGGAAGCCTCACTATCGCTGAGAGAGTATGAAACTCCATGCCAAGATAAGTCAGAGATTGGGTCGGGGTTAGATGAGACTTTGGAAAGTTGATAATCCACCCGAAACTCTGGAGAGTGTCTAGTGCCACCTTCAGACTGTGTTGGCATGCCTCTTGAGAGGGTGCCTATATAAGCAGGTCGTCTAGATACGGGATGACCGAGTGACCCTGCGAGTGCAGAACAGCTACTACTGCTGCCATGACTTTGGTGAAGACCCGGGGGGCTGTTGCCAGACCGAAAGGTAACGCTACGAACTGTAGGTGTTCGTCGTGTATGACGAAGCGTAGGAAACGCTGATGCTCTGGTGCAATCGGCACGTGGAGATACGCATCTTTGATATCTATTGATGCTAGAAAATCTCCTTGAGACATTGAGGCTATGACGGAGCGTAGGGATTCCATCCGGAACCTCCTGACTTTTACGTGTCTGTTGAGCAACTTTAGATCCAGGACGGGTCGATACGATCCGTCCTTTTTTGGGACCACAAACAGATTGGAGTAAAAACCGTGACCTTGTTCCTGAAGAGGGACGGAGGTCACCACTCCTTCCGCCTTTAGAGCGGCCACCGCCTGCAACAGAGCATCGGCTCGGTCTGGTGGTGGAGAAGTTCTGAAGAAACGAGTTGGCGGACGAGAACTGAACTCTATCCTGTACCCGTGAGACAGAATATCCCTCACCCAACGGTCTTTGACGCGTGACAGCCAAATGTCGCCAAAGTGGGAAAGCCTCCCACCGACCGCGGGTGTGGGAATCGGAGACCGCAAGTCAGGAGGACGCCGTCTTGGCAACGGTTCCTCCGGCTGTCCTTTTTGGGCGTGACTGAGACCTCCAAGAATCTGAGCGTCTCTGGTCTTTTTGAGTCTTTTTTGACGAGGCGAATTGGGACCTGCCCGGTCCTCGAAAGGACCGATAACCAGACTGACCCTTCCTCTGTTGGGGTTTGTTTTGTCTGTGTTGCGGTAAGGATGAGTCCTTACCCTTGGAGTGTTTGATGATTTCATCCAAACGCTCTCCAAACAATCGGTCACGAGAAAAAGGCAAATTGGTTAAGCACTTCTTGGAATGAGAATCTGCTTTCCAATGTCTCAACCACAGGGCCCTACGCAAAACAACGGAGTTGGCTGACGCCACTGCCGTGCGGCTTGTAGCGTCAAGAACAGCATTAATCGCGTACGACGCGAATGCCGCCATTTGCGAGGTCAATGGTGCTACCTGCGGGGCAAATGCACGTGTGACTGAGTCGACTCGCGCAAGCCCGGCTGAGATAGCTTGGAGTGCCCATACGGCCGCAAAAGAAGGCGCTAATGACGCTCCAATCGCTTCATAGATGGATTTCAGCCAGAGCTCCATCTGCCTGTCAGTGGCATCTTTAAGTGCCGCTCCATCTTCAACTGCAACCAAGGATCTAGCTGCAAGCCTGGAAATTGGAGGATCCACTTTTGGACACTGGGTCCAACCCTTGACCACCTCAGGGGGAAAAGGGTAGCGTGTATCTTTAAGCCGTTTAGGAAAACGCCTTTCAGGATAAGCGTGGGGTTTCTGGATTGCGTCTCTAAAGTCAGCGTGGTCCAGAAAAGTGCTTAATGTACGCTTAGGGTATCTGAAATGGATTCTCTCGTGCTGCGAAGCTGACTCCTCTACAAGAGGAGCTGGTGGGGAAATATTTAACATCTTATTGATGTTAAATATAAGATCATTAACTATGGCGTCACCATCTGGTGTATCTAGATTGAGAGCGGTCCCAGGATCAGAATCCTGATCAGTTACGTCCGCCTCATCACCCATAGATTCATCTCGCTGGGATCCTGACCATTGAGATGAATGTGAAGGCCCGTCATAGCGAGCCCGCTTAGGCTGCCCGGGGCCATCGTCCGAGTCAGAGTCTTCACCCTGAGGTGTAGATGCCCGTCCCGGAGCTTGGAGCTGAGGGGGACCAGGGGGCAATGATTGCACAGTGTCCGTGGCCTGAAGTACAGGCCTAGCTCGCAATGTGTCAAGAATTTGTGACATAGTGAGAGACATTCTGTCAGCAAAAGCTGCAAACTCAGTTCCTGTCACCTGGACAGCATTCACAGGTGGTACACCCTGGGTCACGTCCAGCAGAGGTCCCGACTGTGCAAGCGCCGCAGGGGCCGAGCACTGCACACAATGGGGGTCCGTGGAGCCTGCCGGTAGAAAAGTCCCACATGCGGTGCAGGAAGCATATAATGTCTGTGCCTTGGCACCCTTGCGTTTTACGGACGACATGCTGCTGGCTCTCTGCAATGTGAGAGAGTCTATAGCCAAAGGGCGACCAGCGCTATGCAATACAAAGTATTTGTAGAAACAAAATACTAAGAATACTACTGGCACAAGAGGGGGTGAGCCCTGAGGGCTGCTTACCGCCCGCTGAATAGCGGGTAAGAGGCGCAGAATTCCTTGTCTGGGTCTCCCCGGCTCCCCTCTGCAGCTCAGCGTGTCAGCAGGAATGGCTGCCGGCGTCTGTGGAGAGGGGCGGTCCGTGGGAGTTCCGAAACAAAAGTGCGGGAAACAGTGTCCCCTCTGTGCCTATTGTGAGGGCTGGAGTATGTAAAAACGACTCCAGCCCTCAGCGCTGATGCACTGACCAGCGTCCCGCCCCTCTCCTGACTGGCAGGTCTGGGGGCGGGAACGAACGGAAGCAGGCCGCAAAAGCCGGGGACTCGAGTTATCAGCGCGGCCGCCGTAAAAGCGCGGGCCGCGCTGAAGTCCCCGGCGCACCACAAGTGCCAGCCGCGCCGCAGTCCCAGCGGCCGGCGTGACCGTTCCCAGAAGTGGCCAGCGTCCCGCCCCTCTCCTGACTGGCAGGTCTGGGGGCGGGAACGAACGGAAGCAGGCCGCAAAAGCCGGGGACTCGAGTTATCAGCGCGGCCGCCGTAAAAGCGCGGGCCGCGCTGAAGTCCCCGGCGCACCACAAGTGCCAGCCGCGCCGCAGTCCCAGCGGCCGGCGTGACCGTTCCCAGAAGTGGCCAGCGTCCCGCCCCTCTCCTGACTGGCAGGTCTGGGGGCGGGAACGAACGGAAGCAGGCCGCAAAAGCCGGGGACTCGAGTTATCAGCGCGGCCGCCGTAAAAGCGCGGGCCGCGCTGAAGTCCCCGGCGCACCACAAGTGCCAGCCGCGCCGCAGTCCCGATTCCTAGAAGTGTGCCTGCTTCAGCGAAGCTGAATGAGGCCATGGCACAAGCGCCGTAGCGCTGATGTCCCCCGGCGCACTACAACACCCAGCATGCTGCGGTGTGAGCGCCAAATGCACGGGGATACAGAGTACCTTGAGGAAGCAGGGCCATGTCCCTGATGTACTCCGCTCCATCCAGCATCTTCTCCAGGGGCTGTAGATGGAGCACGGTCTCAGTGCCTGGAGACCAGTAAATCCCACTTCACCCAGAGCCCTGTAAAAAGGGATGGGGAAGGAATCAGCATGTGGGCTCCTGCCGCCGTACCCGCAATGGGTACCTCAACCTTACAAACACCTCCGACATACAGTGGGGTGAGAAGGGAGCATGCTGGGAGCCCTGTATGGGCCCTCTTTTCTTCCATCCGACATAGTCAGCAGCTGCTGCTGACTAAAAACAATGGAGCTATGCGTGCGTGTCTGACCTCCTGCGCACAAAGCTAAAACTGAGGAATCCGTACTCCTACGGGAGGGTGTATAGCCAGAAGGGGAGGGGCCTTACACTTTTAAGTGTAGTTCTTTGTGCGGCCTCCAGAGGCAGTAGCTATACACCCACTGTCTGGGTCTCCCAATTAGGAGCGAAAAAGAAAATACGTTTTCTGTCTCAAAATTTGATCAATTTGTAAAAAAAAAACAAAAACTAAATTCCAGCTGTCATTTTTCCAAAGGAGATTGAATAATGAAGAAGAAGCAACTTATGGGGACCCGCCTTACATTTCTTTTAAAAATGTTGCATGATTTATCCTATGTATTCTTACATAAATCAGAGACAAAGGGTGGCTCCGCTGACTTATCTCCACACCTAGGATGCTTTTCAGCTGAGACACGGTCACGTGCAGGGCAGCTGCGGTGGTGTAGCCTCGAACCAGGGGCTCAGAGAGGTAGGTTACTACAAAACCAAACTGTACCAGTCCCAACAAGATCTGTAAATATAAGATATATTGCTAGAATATATTCTTGTACATAGGGGGAAGCATTATAGTAGTTATATTCTTGTACATAGTGGCAGTATTATAGTAGTTATATTCTTGTACATAGTGGCAGTATTATAGTAGTTATATTCTTGTATATAGGGGGCAGTATTATAGTAGTTATATTCTTGTACATAGGACCAGTATTATAGTAGTTATATTCTTATACATAGTGGCAGTATTATAGTAGTTATATGCTTGTACATAGGGGTAGTATTATAGTAGTTATATTCTTGTACATAGGGGGCAGTATTATAGTAGTTATATTCTTGTACATAGGGGGCAGCATTATAGTAGTTATATTCTTGTAAATAGGGGGCAGTATTATAGTAGTTATATTCTTGCACATAGAGGGCAGCGTTATAGTAGTTATATTCTTGTACATACAGTATGGGAAGAATGATAGCAGTTATAATTTCAGCAAACTGATCTTTTATTATATCCGGAATCATATACACTTTGTTCCAGTTTCACAATATTTAGATTTCATTCTCAAGGCAATGAGGACAGATGTCAGAAAGTCTAGAACTATATAATTTTGTGGTTCTGATGACCAGACACCATTATGCACTCAAACGACTTAATAGCGAGACCTAATAAATACATAAAATCTTTCATTTTCAGCAGGTTAGTGGGTTTCCAAGCAATACTGGTTTTATTTATATTTTTTAATCTATACTCTCTAGAATAATGAAGAAGAGATATAAAAACCTTACCTGAAAAATACCAACCAATAATGTTAAGGCTGTTGCCACCTGAATCCTGGCAGCATCTCTGGCAACGGTGTCAAGAACCAATGATTCATTCACTGGTATCATAAAGTCATCTGATGGCGCCAATGACTCTGTGACACTTCCTACCATCACGGAGATAACAGCAAAAGTGCCTAATGTGAAAAAAAAAAAAAGAAAGAAGCGTTTAATGTGTTGGATCATAGATTTTATTATACTAATTTATTTATCTTATCGTTACACTGGGTCGGCGTGCCCTCCAGAGTGCGTTTGGCGATATATCTACTCGGTTTCTCTTTCAATGTCTAGAATTTTACGCCTTCCTGAACCAATGACATATCCCCCCACATAATTGAACATGCCCAAAATATTCCATTTATGGACCATTGATAAACCGAGCAATGGCTGGAGGACGGGGAGAAAGTAGATTGTATTTCCACTTTGTTCTCTGAGATTTGTACACACACTGTTTATTACACATAGATTTACCTGGAGAAATGTGCCGCGATGTGCCAAAGATAGTGTATAGGATTACAGGATAAAATGATGAATATAAGCCTAAAACTGGGGGGACGCCGGACAAAAGAGCATACGCCAGACCTACAGGGATAAAATGACAAAGTTAGCAGGAAGAACAGCAGAAATAATCTATAGTTTTCTCCAGTTTCCTAAGGCCCCTAGAAAACGTGAAGCTGGGGCCATAGACTAAATACTAAAGAAGGGAATTTTGTTTACTTACCGTAAATTCCTTTTCTTCTAGCTCCAATTGGGAGACCCAGACAATTGGGTGTATAGCTACTGCCTCCGGAGGCCGCACAAAGTACTACACTTAAAAGTGTAAGGCCCCTCCCCTTCTGGCTATACACCCTCCCGTAGGAGTACGGATTCCTCAGTTTTAGTACCAAAGCAAGAAGGAGGAAAGCCAATAACAGTTTCAAAAACAAATTCAATCCGATAACAAGATCGGAGAACTTAAGAAACAACATGAACAACATGTGCACCCGAAAAACGAAACCCTAAGAACAATAGGGCGGGTGCTGGGTCTCCCAATTGGAGCTAGAAGAAAAGGAATTTACGGTAAGTAAACAAAATTCCCTTCTTCTTTTTCGCTCCTAATTGGGAGACCCAGACAATTGGGACGTCCAAAAGCAGTCCCTGGGTGGGTAAAAAGATACCACATGAACGGGCTGTCAGGCAGCCCTTTCCTACAGGTGGGCCACCGCCGCCTGAAGGACCTGTCTACCTAGGCTGGCATCTGCCGAAGCGTAGGTATGCACTTGATAGTGTTTGGTAAACGTGTGCAGACTCGACCAGGTAGCCGCCTGGCACACCTGCTGAGCCGTAGCCTGATGCCGCAATGCCCAGGACGCACCCACGGCTCTGGTAGAATGGGCCTTCAGTCCAGATGGAATCGGAAGCCCAGCAGAACGGTATGTGTGAAGAATTGGTTCCTTGATCCACCGCGCCAGGGTGGATTTGGAAGCTTGCGATCCCTTATGCTGACCAGCGACTAGGACAAAGAGCGCATCAGAACGGCGCATAGGCGCCGTGCGAGAAATGTAAATCCTGAGTGCTCTCACCAGGTCCAACAGATGTAAACCTTTTTCAAATTGGTGAACTGGATGCGGACACAAAGATGGCAAAGTGATATCCTGATTGAGATGAAAGGAAGAAACCACCTTGGGAGAAAACTCTGGAATTGGACGCAGTACTACCTTGTCTTGGTGAAACACCAGGAAGGGAGATTTGCAAGATAACGCCGCTAGCTCGGACACTCTACGAAGAGACGTGACCGCCACAAGAAAAACCACTTTTTGTGAAAGCCGAGAAAGGGAAACCTCTTTCAAAGGCTCGAAAGGCGGCTTCTGGAGAGCAATGAGAACCTTGTTTAGATCCCAGGGTTCCAATGGCCGTCTGTAAGGAGGAACGATATGACAAACTCCTTGGAGAAACGTGCGTACTTTAGAAAGCCGTGCCAAGCGCTTCTGAAAGAATACGGATAGTGCGGAGACTTGACCCTTAAGAGAGCTAAGCGACAAACCTTTTTCCAACCCAGACTGCAGGAAGGAAAGAAAAATTGGCAATGCAAATGGCCAGGGAGAAACCCTCTGAGCCGAGCACCAAGCTAAGAAGATCTTCCACGTCCTGTGATAGATCTTAGCTGAGGATGGTTTTCTAGCCTGTCTCATTGTGGCAACTACTTCATGAGATAAACCTGAGGCCGCTAGGATCCAGGACTCAATGGCCACACAGTCAGGTTCAGGGCCGCAGAATTCAGATGGAAAAACGGCCCTTGAGACAGCAAATCTGGACGGTCTGGTAGTGCCCATGGTTGGCCTACCGTGAGATGCCACAGATCCGGGTACCACGACCTTCTTGGCCAGTCTGGAGCGACGAGAATGGCTCGATGGCAGTCGGACCTGATTTTCCGGAGAACTCTGGGCAACAATGCTAGAGGTGGGAACACATAGGGTAGTCGGAATTGCGACCAATCCTGAACCAAGGCGTCTGCCGCCAGCGCTCGGTGATCGTGAGACCGTGCCATGAAAACTGGGACCTTGTTGTTGTGCCGTGACGCCATCAGATCGACGTCCGGCGTCCCCCAGCGGCAACAGATCTGCTGAAACACGTCCGGGTGAAGGGACCATTCCCCTGCGTCCATGCCCTGGCGACTGAGAAAGTCTGCTTCCCAGTTTTCCACGCCTGGGATGTGAACTGCGGATATGGTGGACGCTTTGCTTTCCACCCACGTCAAAATCCGCCGGACTTCTTGAAAGGCTTGGCGACTGCGTGTTCCCCCTTGGTGGTTGATGTACGCCACCGCCGTGGAATTGTCCGACTGAATCCGAATCTGCTTGCCTTCCAGCCATTGTTGGAAGGCTCGCAGAGCAAGATAGACTGCTCTGATTTCCAGAACATTGATCTGCAGGGTGGACTCTTCCTGAGTCCACGTCCCCTGAGCCCTGTGGTGGAGAAACACCGCTCCCCACCCTGATAGGCTCGCATCCGTCGTGACCACTGCCCAGGATGGGGGTAGGAACGACTTTCCCTGTGACAATGAGGTGGGGAGAAGCCACCAATGCAGAGAGTCCTTGGCAGTCTGAGAGAGGGAGACAGTCCTGTCGAGGGACGTCGACTTCCCATCCCATTGGCGTAGAATGTCCCATTGTAGAGGGCGCAGATGAAACTGCGCGAACGGTACCGCCTCCATTGCTGCTACCATCTTTCCTAGGAAATGCATGAGGCGCCTCAGTGAGTGTGACTGGCTCTGAAGGAGAGATTGCACTCCTATCCGCAGCGAACACTGCTTGTCCAGTGGAAGCTTCACTATCGCTGAGAGAGTATGAAACTCCATGCCAAGATAAGTCAGTGATTGGGTCGGGGTTAGATGAGACTTTGGAAAGTTGATAATCCACCCGAAACTCTGGAGAGTGTCTAGTGCCACTTTCAGACTGTGTTGGCATGCCTCTTGAGAGGGTGCCTTTATAAGCAGGTCGTCTAGATACGGGATGACCGAGTGACCTTGCGAGTGCAGGACAGCTACTACTGCTGCCATGACCTTGGTGAAGACCCGGGGGGCTGTTGCCAGACCGAAAGGTAACGCTACGAACTGCAGGTGTTCGTCGTGTATGACGAAGCGTAGGAAACGCTGATGCTCTGGCGCAATCGGCACGTGGAGATACGCATCTTTGATGTCTATTGATGCTAGAAAATCTCCTTGAGACATTGAGGCTATGACGGAGCGTAGGGATTCCATCCGGAACCTCCTGACTTTTACGTGTCTGTTGAGCAACTTTAGATCCAGGACGGGTCGATACGATCCGTCCTTTTTTGGGACCACAAACAGATTGGAGTAAAAACCGTGACCTTGTTCCTGAAGAGGGACGGAGGTCACCACTCCTTCCGCCTTTAGAGCGGCCACCGCCTGCAACAGAGCATCGGCTCGGTCTGGTGGTGGAGAAGTTCTGAAGAAACGAGTTGGCGGACGAGAACTGAACTCTATCCTGTACCCGTGAGACAGAATATCCCTCACCCAACGGTCTTTGACGCGTGACAGCCAAATGTCGCCAAAGTGGGAAAGCCTCCCACCGACCGAGGGTGTGGGAATCGGAGACTGCAAGTCATGAGGACGCCGTCTTGGCAACGGTTCCTCCGGCTGTCTTTTTTGGGCGTGACTGAGACCTCCAAGAATCTGAGCGTCTCTGATCTTTTTGAGTCTTTTTTGACGAGGAAAATTGGGACCTGCCCGGTCCTCGAAAGGACCGATAACCAGACTGACCCCTCCTCTGTTGGGGTTTGTTTTGTCTGTGTTGCGGTAAGGATGAGTCCTTACCCTTGGAGTGTTTGATGATTTCATCCAAACGCTCTCCAAACAATCGGTCACGAGAAAAAGGCAAATTGGTTAAGCACTTCTTGGAATGAGAATCTGCCTTCCAATGTCTCAACCACAGGGCCCTACGCAAAACAACGGAGTTGGCTGACGCCACTGCCGTACGGCTTGTAGCGTCAAGAACAGCATTAATCGCGTACGACGCGAATGCCGCCATTTGCGAGGTCAATGGTGCTACCTGCGGGGCAAATGCACGTGTGACTGAGTCGACTTGCACAAGCCCGGCTGAGATAGCTTGGAGTGCCCATACGGCAGCAAAAGATGGCGCTAACGACGCTCCAATAGCTTCATAGATGGATTTCAGCCAGAGCTCCATCTGCCTGTCAGTGGCATCTTTAAGTGCCGCTCCATCTTCAACTGCAACCAAGGATCTAGCTGCAAGCCTGGAAATTGGAGGATCCACTTTTGGACACTGGGTCCAACCCTTGACCACCTCAGGGGGAAAAGGATAGCGTGTATCTTTAAGCCGTTTAGAAAAACGCCTTTCCGGATAAGCGTGGGGTTTCTGGATTGCGTCTCTAAAGTCAGCGTGGTCCAGAAAAGTGCTTAATGTACGCTTGGGATATCTGAAATGGATTCTCTCGTGCTGCGAAGCTGACTCCTCTACCAGAGGAGCTGGTGGAGAAATATTTAACATCTTATTGATGGATGCTATAAGATCATTAACTATGGCATCACCATCTGGTGTATCTAGATTGAGAGCGGTCCCAGGATCAGAATCCTGATCAGTTACGTCCGCCTCATCACCCATAGATTCATCTCGCTGGGATCCTGACCATTGAGATGAATGTGAAGGCCTCTCATAGCGAGCCCGCTTAGGTTGCCTGGGACCATCGTCCGAGTCAGAGTCTTCACCCTGAGGTGTATGTGCCCGTCCCGGAGCTTGGAAGGAATTCAGCTGAGGGGGACCAGGGGGCAATGATTGCACAGTGTCCGTGGCCTGAAGTACAGGCCTAGCCCGCAATGTGTCAAGAATTTGTGACATAGTGAGAGACATTCTGTCAGCAAAAGCTGTAAACTCAGTTCCTGTCACTTGGACAGCATTCACAGGTGGTACACCCTGGGTCACGTCCAGCGGAGGTCCCGGCTGTGCAAGTGCCACAGGGGCCGAGCACTGCACACAATGGGGGTCATTGGAGCCTGCCGGTAGAAAAGTCCCACATGCGGTACAGGAAGCATATAATGTCTGACCCTTGCGTTTTGTGGACGACATGCTGTTGGCTCTCTGCAATGTGAGAGAGTCTATAGCCAAAAGGCGACCAGCGCTATGCAGTACAAAGTATTTGCAGGAACAAAATACTAAGATTACTACTGGCACAAGAGGGGGTGAGCCCGGAGGGCTGCTTACCGCCCGCTGAATAGCGGGTAAGAGGCGCAGAATTCCTTGTCTGGGTCTCCCCGGCTCCCCTCTGCAGCTCAGCGTGTCAGCAGGAATGGCTGCCGGCGTCTGTGGAGAGGGGCGGCCCGTGGGAGTTCCCAAACAAAAGTGCGGGAAACAGTGTCCCCTCTGTGCCTATTGTGAGGGCTGGAGTATGTAAAAACGACTCCAGCCCTCAGCGCTGATGCACTGACCAGCGTCCCGCCCCTCTCCTGACTGGCAGGTCTGGGGGCGGGAACGAACGGAACCAGGCCGCAAAAGCCGGGGACTCGAGTTATCAGCGCGGCCGCCGTAAAAGCGCGGCCCGCGCTGAAGTCCCCGGCGCACCACAAGTGCCAGCCGCGCCGCAGTCCCAGCGGCCGGCGCGACCGTTCCCCAAAAGTGTGCCCGCTTCAGCGAAGCTGAAATGAGGCCATGGCACAAGCGCCGCAGCGCTGATGTCCCCGGCGCACTACAACACCCAGCATGCTGCGGTGTGAGCGCGAAATGCACGGGGACACAGAGTACCTTGAGGAAGCAGGGCCATGTCCCTGATGTACTCCGCTCCATCCAGCATCTTCTCCAGGGGCTGTAGATGGAGCACGGTCTCAGTGCCTGGAGACCAGTAAATCCCACTTCACCCAGAGCCCTGTAAAAAGGGATGGGGAAGGAATCAGCATGTGGGCTCCTGCCGCCGTACCCGCAATGGGTACCTCAACCTTACAAACACCTCCGACATACAGTGGGGTGAGAAGGGAGCATGCTGGGGGGCGGGAACGAACGGAAGCAGGCCGCAAAAGCCGGGGACTCGAGTTATCAGCGCGGCCGCCGTAAAAGCGCGGGCCGCGCTGAAGTCCCCGGCGCACCACAAGTGCCAGCCGCGCCGCAGTCCCAGCGGCCGGCGTGACCGTTCCCAGAAGTGGCCAGCGTCCCGCCCCTCTCCTGACTGGCAGGTCTGGGGGCGGGAACGAACGGAAGCAGGCCGCAAAAGCCGGGGACTCGAGTTATCAGCGCGGCCGCCGTAAAAGCGCGGGCCGCGCTGAAGTCCCCGGCGCACCACAAGTGCCAGCCGCGCCGCAGTCCCGATTCCTAGAAGTGTGCCTGCTTCAGCGAAGCTGAATGAGGCCATGGCACAAGCGCCGTAGCGCTGATGTCCCCCGGCGCACTACAACACCCAGCATGCTGCGGTGTGAGCGCCAAATGCACGGGGATACAGAGTACCTTGAGGAAGCAGGGCCATGTCCCTGATGTACTCCGCTCCATCCAGCATCTTCTCCAGGGGCTGTAGATGGAGCACGGTCTCAGTGCCTGGAGACCAGTAAATCCCACTTCACCCAGAGCCCTGTAAAAAGGGATGGGGAAGGAATCAGCATGTGGGCTCCAGCCTCCGTACCCGCAATGGGTACCTCAACCTTACAAACACCTCCGACATACAGTGGGGTGAGAAGGGAGCATGCTGGGGGCCCTGTATGGGCCCTCTTTTCTTCCATCCGACATAGTCAGCAGCTGCTGCTGACTAAAAACAATGGAGCTATGCGTGCGTGTGTGACCTCCTTCGCACAAAGCTAAAACTGAGGAATCCGTACTCCTACGGGAGGGTGTATAGCCAGAAGGGGAGGGGCCTTACACTTTTAAGTGTAGTACTTTGTGCGGCCTCCAGAGGCAGTAGCTATACACCCAATTGTCTGGGTCTCCCAATTAGGAGCGAAAAAGAAATCTTACATTCCTGCAACCATTTTTAATCTTGTGCATTGCCACAGAAACCCAACCTGCCAACAAACTAAGAAAGAAAGAAAAAAAAAAAAAAGTTGTTCTAGGGTCTGAATTAGTTTAGCGTGTCGTGTGTGTGTGTGTGTGTGTGTGTGTGTGTGTGTGTGTGTGTGCATGCATGCATTTGTTTATCAGGTCTGGACTGGGTTCTATATTTCCTAAAGGGGTCTGGTCTGAGGTCTTTATTCATTTAGTGGGCCTGGGCTAAGGACTGAATTCATGTAGGTGATCTGGGGTCTATATTTATATAGGGGCCTGATGTCTATATTAATTTATGGGGTTTGAATTTGTTTAGGGAGTCTGTATTCATTTAGGTCTGGTTTCAGGTCTATATTTAATTATGGGTTCTGGTTTCAGAAATATTTACTTAGTGGTCTAAGTCACTGGAGGACACACACAGAAGAGTACCTGTGCAAAAGGAATATATATGAGTCCTTTGCAGCCCAAGAGCTCATCAAAATGCACAATTCCACCTACTTTGAAGGTAAAAATGTGCTCCCTCATCTCTTGGGCCCTTGTACCAAATATACAGTATGTCCGCCCCTGGTCAAAAGGCTGCTTTACATGCTTGTGAAAGCACCCGCCCCCATCGTTTGTGCGTCACGGGCAAATCGTTGCCCGTGGCGCACAATATTGCTAGGATACGTCACACGGACTTACCTCCCTAGCGACGTCGCTGTGGGCGGTAAACAGCCTCTTTTTTAAGGGGGAGGTTCATGCGCCATCACAGCGACATCACACAGCGACCCGCCAATAGAAGCGGAGGGGCAGAGACCAGCCGCATTAACGACATGCCCACCTCGTTGCCGGCAGGACGCAGGTACGTTGTTGTTCGTTGTTCCCGGGGTGTCACAGGTAGCGATGTGTGCTGCCGCAGGAACGACGAACAACCTGCGTCCAGCACCAGCAACGATATTTGGGAAATGAATGGCGTGTCAACGATCAGGTGAGCATTTTTGATAGTTAGCGGTCACCCGTAGGTGTCACACGCAACGACGTCGCTAACGAGGCCGGATGTGTGCCACGAATTCAGTGACCCCCAACGATATCTCGTTAGCGATGTTGTTGCGTGTAACGGGGCCTTAAGTGTCTGTAATTGTTTGAGGCAAGTCCGTGTTTTTGGGGGGGCGGGGAGTCTGCTCTAGGGTCTTTAGTTACTAAAGGATCTGGTGTCTATTTTTTTGGAGAGTCTTTTACTATCCGGTCTGTTCTGGGGACTATGTTCTGGTACCAGTTTTGCATATATGTTGATTTAGGTTGTCTGATATCTGTGGTAGGTTAGGGCGCTCAGTCTGGGGTGTATATTTTTTAAGGGATAATATTTAGGACGTCAAATGGCCTGTATTTGTTTGGGGGGGGTCTGGTATGGGGTCTGCCAATAGTATTTTTTTTATGGCATCTGATGGCTACAGTTGCCATATTTCTGTCAAGTTCTCCCATTTTTAGTGGGCATAATGATGCATGCCCAGTTAATACCATTCTGCTATTGTAACTATTCAGATCAGATTATATGGCTGTCTAGGTATGGATTCTCAGACAGGTAAATATTTTTTACTACATTTCAAACATCAACATCACGGGAAAAGTTTGCTATTTATATTTGTCATTGGATAGATATTTAAAAGATGATGAGACTTATATACTCGTATGTAAATTGCCTCACAGAACAAAGTGCCCCTGTTGTCTATTTCAAATCATTATTTTCTAAAATGAGACCTAAACTCTGATTGGATCATTAGGTACACAGCAACCAATTAGCTCACTCCTTTCATTTTCAAAAAATGAAAGTCAAGATGTGATTGGTTGCTATAGACAACAGCTCCATTACTAGTTTGTGCTCCTTTTTCTAAAACACAAGGCCCGGGCCTGGTTTTACCTTGTGGGAGTTGAATGATACCAACACTGATCCCAGAAATAATGTCCCCGAGAAGCCATTCTTTGACCGGATAACGTGGCAGCCAATAAAGGATTGGGATAAATTTCAGTAGAAGGGATTTTGCGATTGTCCCAGAACATCTATAATCAAAAAAAGCTAAATGTGACAATGATAGGAGAATTATACATTAACATGCACATCCAGAGTATGGACCTGATTAGTTGCTTAAAAGCGAATAGTGAAAATCATAAGCAGTCGGAACCCAGGGATTCCAAAAATAGGGGTTTTGGTTGCCATTGGGCCCCTGTCCTAAACGAAGCAGACATATAGGTAAGGATGGTTAACCTCAGGAAGATCAACATCCGACACCGCGGAGACACCATCACGTGTTTCTCAACGCAGTGACACTAGAACAAGGCCCCCTGGGAAAATATGCAAAACAAGAATGCCGCGGAGACACCATCACGTATTTCTCAACGCTGGCAGTAAACTAGCCAGGTCTTTCACCGGGAAGGAACAACCATGGGAAGGGCAGTCTCCAGTCAAGGAAGCCGCCTATGCCAACGTGGTTGTTCCTTCCCGGTGAAAGACCTGGCTAGTTTACTGCCAGAGTTGAGAAACACGTGATGGTGTCTCCGCGGCATTCTTGTTTTGCATATTTTCCCAGGGGGCCTTGTTCTAGTGTCACTGCGTTGAGAAACACGTGATGGTGTCTCCGCGGTGTCAGATGTTGATCTCCCCGAGGTTAACCATCCTTACCTATGTAGTCTTCTACTAGGCATTGCTCCCACTAGCCAGTTTCCTACTCCACACTGATGAGGGGCAAATACCCCGAAACAGCTGTCTGTGGATGGATACCATGTTTGGCATATGCGGCTTCCTTGACTGTAGACTGCCCTTCCCGTGGTTGTTCCTTCCCGGTGAAAGACCTGGCTAGTTTACTGCCAGCGTTGAGAAACATGTGATGGTGTCTCCGCGGCATTCTTGTTTTGTACTAAACGAAGCAGAGGTGTGCATGTGCAACCTCCACCCCAGTCTATGGAGCACTGTAATCGGCTTTGTCCCAGTTTAAGTCCCAAAAACAATGAATTAGGCGAAAGTTGAACATGTACACCCCTACTCCATTCAGATTACTCTGGTTTAGGATACCCAGAGCTCCAGTATTCGAGACTGTTGGGGACACAACCACTGGAGTAAATGCTCACTTACCATTTTGGGAATAACCCTCTATTATAGGATTTACAACAGTTTTGGTTTTCTGATCCAGGGATCCAAATCTGCTTCTTAAAGCAGTTAAGGGGTTGCCCAGGACTAGAATATTGATGGTTCGGTGTTCTGTGTCTGAACTGAACACAGACTTTTCTTAAAAAAAAAAACAAACAAAACTCTGGTACGCTTGGTGCTCGGCCCTGTGCGAGCCGCTTGCAGTGTTTGAACGGCTTGCGCTGAAGACAACAAGAGCGTAATCGGATGTAGTGTGCACCAAAGAAAAAAGTTGAAAAAAAGCACACGCTGCTACCGGAAGTAATTATGGCTGGCTACATGTGGGCGAAAGCCGAACTGCTAGTCAGTGACTGAAATGAAGTTTTAGGTCAAGTACGTGCTCCAAACTAAACTTTTTCTAAAGTTCACCTGCACCCCCCGTATTGAACTTCCACGGGTTCGCTCATCACTATTGATGACCTATCCTCAAGATAGGTAATCCATATAATATTGGTGTGGTCCAACGTCCAATGCCCCCAGAGATCACTTCCACACTGTACAGAGCCGAAACACCATGGCGCTGTACACTGTATAGTGGCCAATCTAGGGTACTGCAGCTCAGCTCCTAATGTAATCAATAGGAGCTAAACTACAGTAAATGAGAACAGCTACTATACAGTGAACAGAGTTGTGCTTTTCTTGCCGAGTACATTCTGCTTCTGGAAACAAATCGGACATCTAGGTCTAGGATACTCCCTACATCATCCACATGTTGCCTGAAATTGCACCGTACAACATGAGTAGTGCATATGCAGAGGAAAGTACGCATGCGCTGATTCTATGTTATACTGCACGAACGATAGATTTCTGGAGGAGAGCAAGTGAATTAAGGGACGTCTTCCATGTCAATCAATGGTAGGGTTAATAGCTTAGCATAGATTTAACAGATGGTCCCCATGAGCTGGACACCCCAGAAGGCTGTTTAGCATACAAACAGTGCTTTCCCTACTGGTGGCTGCAAGGAACAAGAGTTTTAGTACAACTACCCAATGAATTTGGAGCTTAAAATTAGCAATGAAATATGGAACTCTGACCTATTTAAGTATTAAATCAGCACAAAAGTTTAGACCTATTGATATTAAAAAAAGAAAAACTGCAAATTTTCGTACAGGATTGTTCTCTGTATGTGGACTGAAGATGATTATAACACTCCAGCATACATCCAGTCACATTAGTTCCTTACTCACCTGAATTTTTTCCTTGCTTTGCTTAATAAATGGAATCTATTATCTTGAGACCTTGGAAACAGTTCTTCCAGCTCGGCCTCGCTGAAGATGGGGTTCTTATATAGATCACCACCAGGGCTGGGAGGATCGGCCATTACTTAGGAAAGCAAGTGACTATCACAATCTGAAAAATACCAGATATTTTCTGCAGAGTGAATATAAAAGAGCCATATTAACCCAACCTTGTCATCACACTTTGATGGGGACCCCATCATCACCTTTGGAACTGTATTTTATTTTTACAGAATTCGCACCAACTCTACAGAACAATTTCAGCAAAAAAAAAGTGGGTCTACACTTATGAGACATAACAATATGGTGTGGTGAACCCTGTATACTGTAAAGCTGGGAACTTATACAAATGTTAGTTCCACTCTCCCAAAAACTACAATTAAATCCTCAAAAGCAACACTGATCATGGGTGAGTGAGTTCAGTTGAATAATGTCAGCATAATTTAGGCCCAAGGGCCTGTGCAATGCACAAAGAAGTCCCTTGTACATTTTTCTGGTATTTTCCACCAGGAAGACGCTCAATACTTTACAATGCAAGTCAACGGGTAGACTAAGGCGCCGCTTACATCAGCGGTATTTTGCCGCAAAGCCGCATCCGTTACAAATGTGTTTCAGTTCCATTCTTTTCCAATGGAATCATGGCAAGATGCGGTCACATGCGGTTGTGTATGACGCACTCAACCGCATGTGACCTCATCTTGCCTCGATTCCATTGGAAGTTAATGGAACTGAAATACATTTGTAACGGATCCGGCTTTGCAGCAAAATACCGCTGATGTGAGCGGCATCTAAGGCTATGTGCGCACACTGCGGATTTACTTCAGAAAATGTGTCTAATATTTCAGCAGTCATTCCCCAGCAAAACCAATGGGTATTAAAAAAATGCTGTGCGCACACTGCGTTGTTTTATACCTGTGGATTTACCCGCGGAATTTCCGCTATGGAATTAATGAGCATGTCACTTTTTTTCCGCAGGTACCAACCTGCAGAAAAAACGCACAGTAAATCTGCATGCCGATTTCGTTGCGGTTTTGGTGCGTTTTTTTTACCGTGGGTGTGAGATTCTTTCAGAGGGTCCGGATTTTCCTTAAGAAAAGTCACTTTCTAGTGTGCACAGGGCCTAAGGGTGTCTGTTATTAATGGTTTTGTTAGTCTTTTCACTTACCAAACTCCAAAGAAAAAAAGTTGATGAACTACTGCTCCAAAATACAGACGTATGAATGAGGCCCTAGTACTAGTATAATGGATAAGATTTTCCTAAATCTCATCCACAGGCTGCAGAGAAAAACCACAGCTGTAATTGATGCTGCAAATTTGAGATATGCAGCATTTCACTCTATAGGATTTTCAGTGAAATCTGGAAAATCAACTGCAAATCTGAAATGATATCTATATGAATTGGTGTAGATTTCACTGCAGAACTTCCCACAGCGGATCAGTTCCTTGTGCACATACTCAATGCTACCGATAGCCTATCAGAAGCCTATCTTATCACAGTTCTACCTACCAGATAGTGGAAGTCTGTGTGTCCTAAAGATCCCAGCAGGCAGATAAATGACCTGTTTTCCTCCCAGATTTCTCTTTTCTCCTATTTACAGGGACTTTGATCTGGCACAGATCACTCTGCTCTAATGGATGAGTCATAAAATGCAAGTAGATTTGCTGCTGGCTTCAAGGAGCTGTGTGCACTTACCCTTTACTCCTTTTACTTGCTAGGACAAGATTTGTAAATGTCTTGAGGGTGTGGATCTCAGTCAATTATAACATTTCTCCTACCTGTGCATCTACAGATTTTTTCGCTCCAAGTATAATACCCTCTGGTGACTGCGTATGCATACCTCCCAACTTTTAAAGAAGGAAAAGAGGGACAAAGTTTGCGGCGCGCGTATTTTAGGCCACACCCCCTAACCACACCCATTTCACAGTCACGCCCATATCCACTCCCCATCCACACCCATTCAGCACAAACACGCAGGCAGCCGGCGGGCCTCCAGCACGGACACGCAGGCAGCCGGCGGGCCTCCAGCACGGACACGCAGGCAGCCGGCGGGCCTCCAGCACGGGCACGCAGGCAGCCGGCGGGCCTCCAGCACGGACACGCAGGCAGCCGGAGGGCCTCCAGCACGGACACGCAGGCAGCCGGAGGGCCTCCAGCACGGACACGCAGGCAGCCGGCGGGCCTCCAGCACGGACACGCAGGCAGCCGGCGGGCCTCCAGCACGGACACGCAGGCAGCCGGAGGGCCTCCAGCACGGACACGCAGGCAGCCGGAGGGCCTCCAGCACGGACACGCAGGCAGCCGGCGGGCCTCCAGCACGGACACGCAGGCAGCCGGCGGGCCTCCAGCACGGACACGCAGGCAGCCGGCGGGCCTCCAGCACGGACACGCAGGCAGCCGGCGGGCCTCCAGCACGGACACGCAGGCAGCCGGAGGGCCTCCAGCACGGACACGCAGGCAGCCGGAGGGCCTCCAGCACGGACACGCAGGCAGCCGGCGGGCCTCCAGCACGGACACGCAGGCAGCCGGCGGGCCTCCAGCACGGACACGCAGGCAGCCGGAGGGCCTCCAGCACGGACACGCAGGCAGCCGGAGGGCCTCCAGCACGGACACGCAGGCAGCCGGCGGGCCTCCAGCACGGACACGCAGGCAGCCGGCGGGCCTCCAGCACGGACACGCAGGCAGCCGGCGGGCCTCCAGCACGGACACGCAGGCAGCCGGCGGGCCTCCAGCACGGACACGCAGGCAGCCGGAGGGCCTCCAGCACGGACACGCAGGCAGCCGGAGGGCCTCCAGCACGGACACGCAGGCAGCCGGCGGGCCTCCAGCACGGACACGCAGGCAGCCGGCGGGCCTCCAGCACGGACACGCAGGCAGCCGGAGGGCCTCCAGCACGGACACGCAGGCAGCCGGCGGGCCTCCAGCACGGACACGCAGGCAGCCGGAGGGCCTCCAGCACGGACACGCAGGCAGCCGGAGGGCCTCCAGCACGGACACGCAGGCAGCCGGCGGGCCTCCAGCACGGACACGCAGGCAGCCGGCGGGCCTCCAGCACGGACACGCAGGCAGCCACAGTGAGGCGGCCGGTCGCCTTCACAGACAGGCGGCCGGCCGCCTTCACAGACAGGCAGAGAGAGGCGGCCGGCCGCCCGCACAATGAGGCGGCGGGCCGCCCGCACAGACAGGCGGCGGGGGGCGCCCGCACAGACAGGCGGCAGGGGGGCGCCCGCACAGACAGGCGGCAGGGGGGCGCCCGCACAGACAGGCGGCAGGGGGGCGCCCGCACAGACAGGCGGCAGGGGGGCGCCCGCACAGACAGGCGGCAGGGGGGCGCCCGCACAGACAGGCGGCAGGGGGGCGCCCGCACAGACAGGCGGCAGGGGGGCGCCCGCACAGACAGGCGGCAGGGGGGCGCCCGCACAGACAGGCGGCAGGGGGGCGCCCGCACAGACAGGCGGCGGGGGGCGCCCGCACAGACAGGCGGCGGGGGGCGCCCGCACAGACAGGTGGCGGGCCGACCGCACAGACAGGCGGCCGGCCGACCGCACAGACAGGCTCCGGCCGGGGGTGAGGGGGGAGGGAGGGAAATCAGCGCTGGGGAGATTAGTTTACTGTACCAGCAGCAGCACAGGCAGCGCTCCTCTCTATGCCACGTCTACTAGGATGGTAGGAGGGAAAAGCAGGGAGGCGGAGAGAGAGTGGGTGGGCGGAGCCCGGGAGCCGGCCGTCCCGCCCGTGGCAACGGGACAAACAACGTAAAGCGTGAAAGTCCCGCTGTATCCGGGACGGTTGGGAGGTATGCAGCATGTTAGAATGTGTACATAAGATCCCGCTGGTGGTGGCCGCAGCTTATAGGCCCCAAATCTGGTGACAGGTTCCCTTTAAAGTGAACCTGTCAGGTGCAATATGCACTCAGAGCCAGGAGCAGTTCTGGGCACATATTGCTAATCCCTGCCTAACCGTCCCTGTATACACTAGCATAGATAAAGAGATCAAGAACAAATATTTTTAAAGATCTTATATCTTATGCTAATGAGCGCGGGGACTAGTCACAAGGGCGTTACTTCACTTGGCTAGTCGGCTCGCATAGCATGTTAGCATGTTATTATGCCCCTGTGTGAGTACTAACACGCTATGTGAGCCGACTAGCCAAGTGAAGTAACGCCCTTGGGACTAGTCCCCGCGCTAATTAGCATAAGATATAAGCTCTTTAAAAATACTTTTTCTATAGATGCCTTTATCTATGCTAGTGTATACAGGGACAGTTAGGGAGGGATTAGCAATATACACCCAGAACTGCTCCTGGCTCTGAGTGCAGATTGCACCTGATAGGTTCCCTTTAAAGGGAAACTGTCACCAGAAATTTAGCAAAAAAAATAAAAGATTCCCCTCTGCAGCTCCTGGGATGAATTCTGGAAAGGTTCCTGTTGCTATTGTGCCCCCTTTGAGACCTAAAATAATACTTTATGAAGTCTTACCTTTTTGTATGCAAATCTGTTTTTATGGTCACGGGGGCGGGCTGCCTGGCGTCCGTTATTCCCCCTCCTGCCGTTGTACGCCGTCCCCCATTGCTCATTTCCATACATGAGGACGCCTTCCTCATGTAACTGTCCTCCTGAAGTTTTGTGCATGCCCAGTGCCACTCTCACGGGAGTAAGCACTGTGCAAAGTGTGAACGCTTTTGAGGTGATTGCGCAGGCGCGAGATTATGGGCGGCGCTGTGATTGTCATCAGCAGCGTCATCCAAGTACCCGCCCATAATCTCGTGCCCGCGCTTCTCACTCTGCCTCCACCGTTATGCGCAAGCACTGGCCATATGAACCACGTTACCTATTACCATGGGCGCGAGATTATGGGCGGCGCTGTGATTGTCATCAGCAGCGTCATCCAAGTACCCGCCCATAATCTCGTGCAAGCAGTAATAGGTAACATGGTTCATATGGCCAGCACTTGCGCATAACGGTGGAGTCAGAGGGAAAAGTGCGGGCACGAGATTATGGGCGGGTACTTGGTTAACGCTGCTGATGACAATCACAGCGCCGCCCATAATCTTGTGCCTGCGCAATCACCTGAAAAAGCGTTCACATGCGCAAAACTTCGGGAGGACAGTTACATGAGGAAGGCGTCCTTGTGTATGTAAATGAGCAATGGGGGACTGCGTAAAGCGGCAGGAGGGGGAATAACGGACGCCAGACAGCCCGCCCCCGTGACCATAAAAACACATTTGCATACAAAAAGGTAAGACTTCATAAAGTATTTTTGTAGGTCTCAAAGGGGGCACAATAACAACAGGAACCTTTCTAGAAGCAGCCCAGGAGCTGCAGAGGGGAATCTTTTATTTTTATTGTGAAATTTCTGCTGACATGTTCCCTTTAACTGGTAGAGGAGCCAGGATAAAGCAGAGCTGAAGCTGTTGGGAAGCTAGGACCCAGCAGCTCTGCTCCACAGGCAGGAGACCACTGATCGGTAATAGAAGCCTGCAGATGTCACTCTGCATAGGTTATTGTCAGTGCTATCTGCAGGAGAGAGAAGTGCTGATTGCACGGTCTCCTCAGCTTCCTGACTCCCCGCGTGTCTGCAGCAGTGAGAAGCCGCACAGGGGGAGTCAGAGAACAGCTGCAGAGAAACACAGGCTCCGGGACTGGGGGGGTCGGCTCTGCTGCAGGGGGGGGGTCGCTCTGGGGGAGGGGGGGTCGGCTCTGGTGCAGGGGGGGGCGGCTCTGGTGCAGGGGGGGGCGGCTCTGCTGCAGGGGGGGGGTCGCTCTGCTGCAGGGGGGTCGCTCTGCTGCAGGGGGTGATTCATACCTCAGCAGCAGTCACAGGAGTAGGTGCGCGCTCGGCTCTGTAATGAATAGTAGAAGGGAGAAACAGCGAGGCGGGGCTACAGTGGGTGGGTGGAGCCGGGACAAACAGCCTCACGGGCGGGACCCGGGATCAAAGGCTCAGAAGAGGGACTGTCCCGCTGTATCCGGGACGGTTGGGAGGTATGCGTATGCGCCAGCTATAGTGTAAGGCGCGCCTGGGGCAAGAGTTGTTCCAGTGTTCAAAAAATGTCAAATGTTACCTATTGTATATTGTGTGTGAAATAATACATTGTGGTATTAGAATGTCATTATTGGGGTTAAAAATGGTGGTTCACTGTGGATCCAGTCACTAAGGAGGCAGCAGAGTTACTACAGACTCCTTTTGGCCCCTGTTCATCGATGTCCTTCTTTTCAAAGGTGCAGAAAACTGTGGTTGACCACGCTTTTGTGCATGCCTAAACGTACACATACAAAGATGGTCACCGCTGGACCAAAGGACAGACAGGAGTTCAAAGTGACTCCTTCTGCCTCATTAGAGTGGATTTTCCGTTGGGTATTTTGTCTGTATCACATTTTTCAGAAATTTACAAGCAAACCTTGATATAAGCGCTCAGCGTAGAGCACATGATAAATGTGAGCTGCATTTTACTGAGATCTTTGGGAGGAAGAATGAACAAATCAACAGCAGTTGAAGAATTCGCTTTATTTATGTTTTTATTCTGTTCACCTTGCAGTATAAGTGACAAGGTGATTTTATTCCTCAGGGCAGTACGATTACAGCGATACTGGATTTACATTTTTTTTTTTTTTTTTTTTTTAAGGTTTGACGACTATCACACCAAAAATTGCTTTTTTACAATGTTCAGATTTTTTGCATCACCGAATTTTAAAGTCCATATGGTTGTGTGAGGGCTTGTTTCTTTGCGGATTGAGTTTTATTGGTACTATTTTAGGCAACATAATACGTTTTTAGCGCTTTCTATTCTGTTTTTTTGAGACGCAGAATCAAAAAAACAAATTCAGGATTTTTTTTTTCTATGGTGTTCACCACGTCGTATAAGTGATAAGACAGCCTATGTCTTCGGGTCAGTATGAATACAGCAATGCCACATTTATAATGTTTTTTTGTTTTTGCTCCTCATTCCCAAAATATATATATATATATATATATATATATATATATATATATATATATATATATATATATATATATATATATAATATATATATATGTACTGTATGTATATATGTGTATATTTACTGTGTACATACACACATTTATTTATTTATATATATATATATATATATATATATATATATATATATATATATATAAATAAAAATGTGTGTATGTACACAGTAAATATACACATATATACATACAGTACATTATATATATATATATATATATATATATATATATATATATATAAAATGTACTGTATATATATGTGTATATTTACTGTGTACATACACACATTATATAATCTACCGTATATATATTTTCTTTTTTGCATTATTGTATACAGAGAGCTATAGCTTTTTTTTATTTTGTCGCAGTCGGAGCTGTATGGCAGTTTGTTTTTTGCTGGACAAGATGACATTTTCTACTATACCATAGTTTATTTACATATGACTTTTTAATTGTGTTCCACTTTTTTGTCAAACTATGTCTTTTCAACATATAGTTATTTTTTTTAGGTTTTTTTTTTTTTTTTTTTTAGGTGTTAACTAGTGTGACAGTTTTATAGATTGGGTTGTACCAAATGTGACTATGCCAAATACATGTACTTTTGTTTATTTTTGTGTATACATAAATATACTGCAAGAATGTCACAGGAAGAGTCTAGGAAGGAAGATATGAATAATCAAGGATGATAGCTTTGGTGATGTAAACCCAGAGGCAGGCTCCAGCATGTTAAATGCTGAGAAAGGGTTAATAGGGTGTGACAGGGCTGAGTTTAGAGCAGTCCAACAAATGGGTGGGAATGATTGCTCATATATTCCCATCCGGGGGTATGGTATTTGGTGTGAAATGAAGAACTGCAATCTCAGTCTGTGTCTAGGTGTATGGAGGTGTGCAGACCTCCAGCAGTGGGACTCTTGCTGTAGAGTGGATTAACCTGAGAGGGCAAATCCCACAGTAGTATATGAATTTATTATTTTTCCCTTTTGTTAACTTGTGCTGGAAAAAAAGCTTTCTTTGAGTTTGTTCTTTTGGCTGGCTAATGAGGACTGAATAAATCAGCTGGACATTTAAAATAGAAATAGCCCACCTAAACAAACAGCTGAGCGAATTATATCTTCACAATACATATTATTACTGTACTGTAACACAACTGTGTGCCTTATCCATGTACTACAACATCACTGTGTGCCTTATCCATATACTTAGACATCACTGTGTGCAATATCCATGTACTACAACATCACTGTGTGCAATATCCATGTACTACAACATCACTGTGTGCCTTTTCCATGTACTACAACATCACTGTGTGCCTTATCCATGTACTACAACATCACTGTGTGCCTTTTCCATGTACTACAACATCACTGTGTGCAATATCCATGTACTACAACATCACTGTGTGCCTTATCCATGTACTACAACATCACTGTGTGCAATATCCATGTACTACAACATCACTGTGTGCCTTATCCATGTACTACAACATCACTGTGTGCCTTTTCCATGTACTACAACATCACTGTGTGCCTTTTCCATGTACTACAACATCACTGTGTGCCTTATCCATGTACTTAGACATCACTGTGTGCCTTATCCATGTACTACAACATCACTGTGTGCCTTATCCATGTACTACAACATCACTGTGTGCCTTATCCATGTACTACAACACCACTGTGTGCCTTATCCATGTACTACATCATTAGGCCCATTTCACACGTCAGTGAAAAACACTGAAGTTTTTCACTGGCGTGTAAAACACGCACATGTCCCTGCGTGTGCCGTGAATCACGGCACACGTGGGTTGTCTAAGTGCAATCCGGGCTCCGTTCTCCGTGGCCCGTGATTGCACTTAGTAATCAACTCACCTGCGCCCGCTCCCACTCTCCATGGTGCTGATCGCTCCCGCGGTGCAGCATCCGGCCGGCGCTGACCCCCGCAGCAGCTGCTTCCGGGTCGGCTGTGTCGCGCATCATGAATATGCACGACAATAATGAGCCGGCTCAGAAGCAGCAAGCTGAACGGGCTGCAGAGGACATCGCTGGAGCCGTGTGAGTTAAAATGTTTTTTATTTTAAAAGCACGTTTTTTTTCTGGCACGTGTTTCACAGACCACACCACTGCGTGGTCCGTGGGACATCAGTGATGCCAGAAAAAAATGGACATGTCTCCGTGCAGCAATCACGCACACGCAGGTACACCGCATGGAGACACGTGCAGTGACAAATCACTGACGTGTGAGCAGACCCATTCATTATAATGGGTCTGCGTATGTGAGTGATTCTGGTACGTTTAAAAAAAAGCACAAACGTACCAGAATCACTGACGTGTGAAAGGGGCCTTACTGTGTGCATTAGCCATGTACTACAACATCACTGTGTGCATTAGCCATGTACTACAACATCACTGTGTGCATTAGCCATGTACTACAACATCACTGTGTGCATTAGCCATGTACTACAACATCACTGTGTGCATTAGCCATGTTCTGAGACATCACTGTGAGCAGTATCCCTGTACTCTGCCATTGTTGGGTGTATTATCCCTGTACTCTGACATTGCTGTCTATATTATCCTTGCACTGTGACGTCACTGTGTGGATTATCACTGTTCTGTGAAATGATGGTAAGGATAGGTTCACGTCTGCATAAACATTTACATTTTTCTGTTTCACAAACAGAAAATAAAAAATGACAGGCAAGCTGGATCCTTTACATGACGGATATTACTCAGTCGTCTCCAGTACGTTGACTACGTCAGGAGTGGACACATAAGAGGCCCCTTTTGAAAGAACAGTATATGGGCCCTTTACAGTCCAATGGCTTATTATAGTG